>NW_020175015.1:0-272099 GCF_003031525.2 Neophocaena asiaeorientalis asiaeorientalis
TTCATTCGGGTTTTTCTGTAACATCTTATGGAAAAACCTGATCGAACTCTTTGGCCAACCCAATATCTACCAATATATATCCAAGAGTAATAAAGACATGTCCCCACAGAAAACTTGTATCTATACATTAATGCTCGTAGCAGCATTATTCATAATGACCCCAAAGTGTAAACAATCCAATGTCTATCAACTGATGAATGGATGAATGAAATGTGGTATATCCATATACATCTTTGAATTGCCAAAATGATTTGTTAATAAAAAGCAATGACTGATGCATACTACAATATGGATGAACCATAAACCTATGCTAAGGGAAAGAAGCCAGTCACAAAGACCACATATTTTATTCTATTCCATGAAATGTCCAGAATAGAAACAGAAGTGGAATGGTGGCTGCCCAGGGTCAGAAGTCTTAGGGGAACAGGGAGTGACTGCTAATGAGTACAGGGTTTCTTTATGGGCAATGAAAATATTTTAAAGCAGACTGGGGTGACAGTTGCACCACTAGTTGAATATATTTTAAAAAACATCGAATTATATATTTTAAGTGGGTGAATTGTATGGTTTGTGAATTATATCTCAGTAAATTGTTTGTTGTTAAGATACAGGACTTTAAAAAAATAGTTTCTACTCTATTATTGGCAATTTTGTAGGCAGCAGGAGGGAATGATGGTATTTTGACTATTAAAATACCCTCAGAATTTGTATTCTTGATTCCAAGAAGAATTAAGAAAATAAAAATGCATTTTCTCCTCATGTGTCATATATATTGAACTGTATGTTAGAGAAATAGACATGAATTTAAGCTGCTGGGTGTAAACTGGCATTGATCCCTTCTAAATAGCTGTGCACTGTGGGCCCCATGAGTAGTCAAGTTTTACAGAAAGACCATGTCCCTGGCAGAACAGAAGTTTCCAACTGTTTTTGGAAGGAGAAGCTACTGTTACTTTCTATGAAGTCTTAAAGCAAACTGAGAAAAAAGAGAGGTAAAAGAGTAAAAAGAAGAGAGGTCATGAAATCTCCAGGATCTAATCCTAGTTCTACTTAATTCCTGATCTCAGGGGTCTCATATGTAAAATGGCAGATGTCTGTGCCTTATCCACCTCATAGGATTGTAATAAGGCCCACATTAAAAAAGAAAAAAGAAGAAGAAACAAAGTGGGATATAGCTGGATCTGACCTCAGAAGATTTGATCTTGAATTCCGTTTGTCATTTAATAGCTTCATCATCCTCGATAAGTTAGCATAGCAGCAACTCAATCTCTTAACTAAAGATAGACCTGGTCAACGTACTTCACAAGGTATGAAATGAGATACAGAAGTGTAAGTATACCAAAAGCCATTAAGTTCAATACAAATTTAAATCATCATTAATATTTGTAAACTACACCCTCAATGTAGCAATGTAGTATTACCCTTAAGTCCCTGAACTTTCAAGAAAGTAGAGAAGCCTGGCTCAAGGAAACTCAAAAGCGATAGGGAAGCATCCACTGATAGCTGCTGGCCTGATGATTTGTACTGCACAGTACTACCAGAATTCAAATTTGTAGGTCTCTTATATAATGTTTCCACATTTGGGGAACTGACACATGTGTCTTGGTTTATCAGACTATGAGCAGTTGAGATGTTTTATAGGAAAGCTGGGTGACTACATTCTCTAGGACGGTGATTCTCAAACTTTTTGGTCTCAAGATCCCTTTACTCTCTTAAAATTGAGGACCCCAAAAAGTTTTTGTTTATGTAGGCATATACAAATATGAAACTGAAAAAGCTTTTAAGTATTTACTAATTCACTTTAAAATAATAATAGGAATCTATTACTTGTTAATATAAATAACATTTTTAATGAAAAACAAGCATATTTTCAAAAAAAAAATTTAGTGAGATGAGCGACATTGTTTTACATTTTTGCAAGTCTCTTTTGCAATGACTGTCTTAATAGAAGACAGCTGGATTCTCATATATTCTTCTGTATTCATTTTGTTACCACATGTTGTTTCATGAGAAAATGTAATTGGGAAAGAAAGGAGTATTTTAATAGCCTTTTTCAGATAATTGTAGATATTCTTCTCTGATACTACCTCCAAACTTAACAAGTAGTAGCTTCTTAAAGGTTAGTAGCAATGTAGAATCTGAAGCCATTTCAATATATTTTTTACAGCTGTTACATTAAAATCCATTGGGGTGGGCTTCCCTTGTGGCACTGTGGTTAAGAATCTGCCTGCCAATGTAGGAGAAACAGGTTCGAGCCCTGGTCCGGGAAGATCCCACATGCTGCGGAGCAACTAAACCCATGCACCACAACTACTGAGCCTGCACTCTAGAGCCTGTAAGCCACAACTACTGAGCCCGCGTGCCACAACTACTGAAGCCCATGCACCTAGAGCCCGTGCTCCCAACGAGAAGCCACCACAATAAGAAGCCTGCGCACCGCAACAAAGAGTAGCCCTGACTCGCCGCAACTAGAGAGAGCCTGCACGCAGCAATGAAGACCCAACGCAGCCAAAAATAAAAATAAGTAAAATAAAATAAATTTATATATGTAAAAAAAAATCCATTGGGTTTTTGCACTTTGAAGAGATCTTTAGCTGTACATGACTTCATAGCAACATACATTGGTCATTTTGAAAATACTGGCTCACTGAGTTATATACATTTTAAATGCTGACACATTCATTATAAAATATTTTAATCTCTTTTGTTAAATATCACTACCAACTTCATCAAAAACACCTTTAAGAAACAGGAAGCTGTCAAGGTCATGGTGGCAAATGCAAGTTTTCCGACATACTAATGATACTGTCATTCAAAATCTTGAATCTCATCATCAGTTGATTTCCTTTAAGAGGCTCACTTCATTCATTTTTGCAAAAAATGTCTGCCAAATACCTGCCTGTATAGTTGGCTGTGTGTTAGTCAATCTTTCAAGATGGTGCTCCATGAAAAATATCAGCTGGTTTAGTTAGCAACTCAATTGCACAAGTGCTTTATGCCTATTTCCCTTTCCATCACACAGAATATTAAAAAAAAATGTAGTCAAGGGTCAACATTTAATATAATTAATAACTTTTACTGCTTAATCAAGGACATTCTTTTTGTTGTTGTTGTTGTTGCATTGGGTCTTCGCTGCTGCACATGGTCTTTCTCTAGTTGTGGTGAGCAGGGGCTACTCTTCATTGTGGTGTAGTTCAGTAATTGCAGTGTGTGGACTCAGTAGTTGCAGTGTGTGGGCTCAGTAGTTGTGGCTCATGGGATCTAGAGGGCAGGCTCAGTAGTTGTGGCGCACAGGCTTAGTTGCTCCGCGGCATGTGGGATCTTCCCGGACCAGGGATCGAACCCGTGTCTCCTGCATTGGCAGGTGGATTCTTAACCACTGCGCCACCAGGGAAGCCCCAAGGACATTCTTAAGTTAAACTGGTTTTTGTCTTTTTGTTTTGTTTTGAAACTATGAGTTTGCTGAAAGTGCCCCTTTTTCTATCTTAGGTCAACAAACTCATGTTCTGAAACCAATTTCCTTTCCCTCTCCCTAAGACTTTACTCCTTCAAGTATCCCTTCTTTACCTTGTATTAGCAATTGCTCTCTTCATTTGATCACTCTCATCAGCATATAAACCTGCCCGGATATTTCCCATCTTAAAAAATAAAACACACCAAAAAGGTTCCACATCCCCACAAAACAAATAAAAAACAAAACAAAAAAACCCAAAAGACCTCCCTTAAACCTACAGTCTTTTCCAGTTATGAACCCACATGTCTATCTCACTGCACAAAAAACACCTCAGGAGGGCTGTCTATAATCAATGGCACTTCCTCACTTCCTATTCACTCTTCAACACACCTGCTGCTCTACTGAAACTGCTCGTTAAAGACTTCCATGTTCCCAAGTCCACTGGATACTTCATCTGACAGAGTTCACATATTTAGTTGATTACGCTTTCCTTCCAGAAATTTACTTCTCTTAGTTTCCAAATTATTACTTTCTCCTGGTTTTCTCTCTACCCAACTGGCCATTCCTCACAGTCTTTGCTGGTTCATCCTCCTCTAACCAACATCTAAACGTGATTTCCCAGGGCTAAATCCCACGGCATGTTTCTGTCTGCATCTGTCTCTCTCTGCTCTGGCTAGCTCTGCACTCTCTTCCTGGTTGATCGCACCTGGTTCCATGGATTTAAACATCATCTTTATATTGATGACTACCAAATTTGTACCTCTAGTAACTGACCTCCCACCCTGAGTTCCAGAACCATATTCTGTTGCCTATTTGACGACTCTGCTTTAGATTTCTAAAAGGCAACTCAAGCTTAACATTTCCAAAGCAGAACTTCTGGTTCTCCCAACCCCTGTCTCTTGGACCCTTCTCCATCTCAATGAACAGCATTTTCATACATCCAGTTGCTCATACACAAAACCTAGGAGTCATTCTTGATTACTCCTTTTCCTCCATCTCCCACATTCAATCCATTAGTTCATCTCCCATAATATACTGCAACATATAACATTATATTAGTTTCAGGTATACAACATAATGATTCGATGTATGTATATATTGTGAAATAATCACCACGATAAGTCAACATCCATCACCACACATAGTTACAAACTTTTTTTTTTCTCGTGGTGAAAACTGTTAAGATATACACTCTCAGCAACTTCTGAATATACGATATTAACTGTAGTCAACATGCTGTACATTGTATCTCCAGGACTTACTTATTTTATAACTATAAGTTGGTAGCTTTTGACAACCTTCATCCATTTCTACCACCCTCTACCCCGACCTGTGATAACCACCAATATGTTCTTTTTATCTATGAGTTTGGGGTTTTTTTTTTAACTTAGATTCCACATGAGTGAGATCATATGGTATTTAATTCACTTAGCATAATGCCCTCAAGGTCCATCCACATGTTGTTGCAAATGCCAGGATTTCCTTCTTTTCATGGCTGAATAATATTCTACTGTGTGTGTGTGTGTGTGTGTGTGTGTGTGTGTGTGTAATGTGGGATCTTCCCGGGCCGGGGCACGAACCCGTGTCCTCCGCATTGGCAGGCGGACTCTCAACCACTGCGCCACCAGGGAAGCCCCCAGACATTTTTTAAAAGGACTTCAAACTGGCTAGTTTCTTGCTTTCACCTTCGGAGCCCCACATCCACGTCTGGTTCTTTGATGGCTCAGCTGGGGATGAGGATATGGCTAGAGTTAATTCAAAATTTTTATTATGCCTATTAAGATCACTTCTGCTCATTGTGCTTGTAGAAAATGTGACAGCACATCCTCAGTATGTTCTGAGGCCACGAGTTTACTTCAAACTCAACTTACTTTCTCCTGTCCAGATGAGTCTTCTCCCACAACTTTTATCAGTTACTCAGGCTTAGAGTGGCATTCAATTTTTACCCTTTTTTGCATTTTATATATGCAGTGATTCACCAGGTCGACAAGCCATTTTTCCTGTGAAACATTCTCATCTCTCCATTCCCATCGCCACTCTAGAAAGTTCTTTGTTGTTGTGTGGACTGTAGGATGTTTAGCAGCATTCCTGTCCTCTACTCACTAGAAGGTAGTATCATTATTTTCCTTCTTAAGTAAGACTTTTTATCATGTCACTTAGCAGCCCTGCTTCCTAACCAGTTATTGTTTTAAATTTCAACTTCTCTGCCTAGCTTTCAAGGCCTTCGTGATCTGGACTGTCAGTTATCTGCAACCTTATTCTGTTCAAGTGGTTTTCTCACAGTCTCATGAACACACCAAGCTCATTTCTCTCTGCCTTTGCACACTTCCTGAAAATGCCCACGTCTCTCTTTCCTTCCACCTGGCAGAGTAAAAGAGACTATGTTTTACTTTGTCATGACTAAGAAAAGAAAAACTCACATTTTTCTGCTGAGCTGTATAATAACACCAAAGCTTTATCTATAATTCATTCCAAGTCGATGAGGATGCAGTAAAACTGTAAGGCAGGCCAGAGGCACACAAGATAAGAAATGGCTGGAGCAGAGTGAGGGAAAAGGAAGAGGAGATAAAGTCAGCAAGGTAATGGGTCCAGATCACGCAAGGCCTAGTAGGTCAGAGTAAGGACTTTGGTTTTTACTCTGAACGAGAGGGGAAGCTCTGGAGGGTTCTGAAAAGATGAAAGACACAGATGCTTTGACTTCTCTGAGAGAACAAACTGCAGGGGAGGAAGAAAGGAAACATGGAGAGGCTCCTGCAAAGACCCAGCCAAGAAAACAGGGTGGTATAAACCAGGATGGTAGCTGTGAAAGTGGTGAGGAGTAACTGAATTCTCGTATTTTGAAGATAGAGCCAAATGATTTGTTGAAAGATCTTATATGAGGTGTGAGAGGCAGAGGAGTCAAGGATGACTTCAGAGTTTTGGGCCTAAGCAACTGATAAAATGAGGCTGTCATCTTAATTTGATAAAAGTACAGGCGACATTAAAATAGATAGCTAGGGGGTGGGGTGAGGAACACAGTATGAGTGCTCAGTGCTAGAAGATTGGGCTGGAGACGTCAGCAGGGACCAGACTGCACAGGGTCCTGTAAACCACAAGACATCTAGACTATATCCTTAAGGACAATGGGAGGATAATTAGAGATTTCTTAAGCACGAGAGTGACAGAATTGGGGTTTATATTTCTTAAAGACCACTCTGGCCACAGTGCAGTAAATAAAGGGGAACAAGACCTGGTTAGGAGGCTGTTGCAATGGTTCAGACTAGAATGGTGATGGTTTTGATTAGGGTTCCAGGAGTGGAGAAGAACATATGTGAATAGATTTGAGCTATGATTTGTAGGTAGAGTGCAAGACTCTGTGATAGACAATTGTGACAGTGGTGAAGACAGAGGGGTCAAAGATGACCCTTCGGTTTCCTGATTGAGTAACCAGGTAGATGGTGGTGTCTATGAACTGAGACAGGGAATGCTGAGGAGAAGCAGGTGTATATACTTTACATGTATATAATATAGATAATATATTTTACAAAAAATATCCTTATACATAAAGTTAAGAGAAATTTGGGGTAAAAATATCAAGAATTACAAAACCTTAAAGGGAAACTGAAACCCAGGTATGAATGAGATGGCCTAAAAAAATCATAAAGAGGAAGGTTGTTTCAGAGCCTTAAGAATATCAACAAGAGATGGGGAAATGAAAAGGGGCTTGGGAAGGACTGCTCAGAAAGATTTGAGGAAAACCAAGTGTCTCACCAGAAAAGCACAGAGAAAGTGTTAATTTAAGAAGGAAGATATCATCAGCAGTCAAATGCTGCTGACAGTTCAAGCAACGGAGACACGAAGACATGTCTATTGGATGTAATTACATGAATTCATTGGTAGGTAGCTTTGGTAATATGGTAAACACAAGTTTAAATGAAGCAGTGGGAGATGAAGGAAGACTGGTGTGAGTTCAGGAGTGACAAGGTGAGGAAAGGGAGATGATGTGAAGTTTGCCACAGTGAGAAGAGAGCTCAGTAACATGATGAAGCACAGTGGGATGCCGTGAGAAGGTGAGAAGGAACAGGGTCTCCATCCTACAGGTGGTGAGAGCACAGGAGAAGGATTTGCCTTGGATGGCAGGTGGGCCAAGTCTCCCATTATAACAGGAAGGATGAAAGAAACTGATCACTATGGAAACAGTTTATTCACTCAACAATTCTTCACTGAACTCACACTGTGTGCCAGGTATGGTGCTAGGTGGTGGGGATACAAGGGTGAGCAAACACAGACAATGGAGCTTAAAGTCCAGTGGAGCAGACAGACATTGCTCACATAATCGCACCAACAAATACATAATTTATAAATTAAGTACTCTGAAGGAAAGGAACACTATTCCAGAAAAGAGGTGGACAAAAAGACTGAGAGAGCCAGGGAAGACTTCTGAGAGAAAGTGACATTTTAGCTGAGACCTCAAAGATGAGTAGGGGGCTTCCCTGGTGGCACAGTGGTTGAGAGTCCGCCTGCAAGATCCCGCGTGCCGCAACTAAAGAGCCCGCATGCTGCAACTAAGACCCAGTGCAGACAAATAAATATTTAAAAAAAAAAAAAGAAAAAGGTGAGTAGGAGCTACGGGAAGGAATGTTCCAACTAAAGGAAGCAGCGTATGTAAAGAACCACTGCAGGGGTAAGTATGCCGCTTCATGGAATTAAAAGAAGGACAGTATAGTTGGTCTGAGGGGAGTTCTGGCGAGAGAGGAAACTAAAGCTGGATAGGAAGGTAGACTATGCAGGGCCCTCTAGACCATGTCACACCATAGTCTGATTTTTTTTCCTAATAGAAATAAGAACCCATGGAAGGACTTTAAACAAAGGTGTTAACTTGCTTAGATTTTCATCTGATACATTCCTTCTTTAATTAACCCTTCCTCCTTGAACTTTCCTGACAATGACCAATATGCATTTTGGAAAAAAAAATATGCTGACTGCTGTGGAGAATGGTTTAGAGAAGGTGAGACCAGCGTGTTGCAGTAATCTAGGTGAGAGATCACGGCTGCTTAGACTAATGTGGTGATATAAGAAATGGAAAAAAGGAGACTAATTTGGAAGACTTTTAGGAGATAAATCATAAAGATTTGGTTACGGTTTGGAAGTGAAGGGTGATGGATAGAGAGGGATCATGAAGAACTCAATGCTTTGTTTTGCCCAAATGAATGAAAGTTTGATCAAATGGTAGAACAACTTCAACAAAGAAATGTAATAGAACTGCTGAGCACTACTGAGAGCCCAGAAATGGTAATTAATCATGAGTTTATAATGACACTATTGCGTGACTCTCTACACATCTGCTTGGGTGCAGCAGGTACAGAGAAATTGGACAACAGGGCTGTAAGAATGAGAAGTCACGGGGGGCGGGGGCAAGACAAAGGTGTGACTAAAATAATGGGACATATAATCTAAACTAGATAAAAAAGCCAGGTCTGAAGGTCACCAAGAAGAACAATGAACAAGAGGCTAACACACAAGCCGAAGGAGGTGAGGTAGTCATCAGAGAGCAGGATGCTTGAATCAGATTCTGGATGTGTTCTGAAAGAAATGATGACGTGACTCAGAGAGTAACCAGGGGAGTAGATAAAAACTATGGGATGCAAGAGATCACTGGTGCCAAAAGATCAAGAAAATGAAAGACTAGGGTGTTGAATGAATCATCCACTTGTGTGTTAGTGTCACCCATAACAGCAAAATTTTGAATAGAAAGAGAAAGACTGTTTCTCTTTCCTATGTCACCTGTTTCTTGTTTCTCTGTTGCCAAAACTCATGATGAGTAATGGGGTTATAACTGAGAGACTGAAAGAGTGGTAAAGTTGAAGAGCATATGTCTCAAAGGAGTAGGTTTTCGTATGTTTCCTTTGCCAACAGGGTAAAGAGGTAAGAATCTAGAAAAACCAACGAGAGGAAGAAAACCCCAATCTCATCTCCTAAATCTGAATACCTACTAGCACATAAGAAAATTAATAGCTACTAAATGGGTACTCGTGGGGTCCTCAGGGAAAATTCAAGTTCAGTTAGGGCAAGAGATAGGCTGAACTCCCTGAAGAGCCTGAAGATACAGGAGAATTCGCTGATTATACAGATGCACTTGCAGAGGAAGCAGCTGGAGGACTAGAGGGCTGAGTCAGGCTCGACAAAGGAGAGGGCATTTTGAAGATGATGGAGATGATTACAAAAGGTTTTGATGTGTTTCGATGGAAGGTTGAGGTATTCCCATCTGGTAGCTTCTACTTTCTCTATAAAGTCAGAAATGCGATGATTTATCAAGAAGGAAAGGGACAACTGGGGATGGGGAAAAGAGAAGGTTTAAGACCGTCATGTGGAAGGAGAATCAGATATCTAGGATGTATCAGTCCAACTGAAATAGATGACCTGAATTTACAGTGCTCCAGTCTTTCCAACAGTTCAATTTTTTCCCCATAGGTAAGTGGGTTAGAGGTAAAGATGATGGGAGAAGAATATTTAGGAATACTGAAAAGAGAAACTACAAGCATGAAGCCACTAGGGTAATGACAGTGGCCTAGCCAGGGCAGGAAGATGGGGGCAGTCTATAAGGAGGTGCATAAATCTGCAGAGACTTTTAAAATGATAATAAAATGGGTTAAAAACAACGAATCTAATGCCTAATGCCAGTGATAAAATAATCCTCTCAGAAAAAAAATCGTTTGTTGGTCTAAGTTCTAAACAATTGCTGCAGTGACTGTTTGATTTCTATATGTATGCAATCTTCAAATCAGGATGTTTTCATTATGCATATGCTAATAAATATTATATCAACATGGAAGTTAATTCAAAGAACTCCCAGCTGTACAGTCAGCCCAACGAAGTGGACTAAACTACACACTTCCAATTTGATTAAATTTCAAATGGTTTGGAATCTTCGAAGCTTCCTTTGGACACAGTTTGTGTCCCCAGACTGTCTGGTGTAACATATTCCCACATATTCCCGTGTTTAAACAGTAGGTTCAAAATAAACAATGATAGCAATATGCAATTTTTCTTAGTTCCGAATCATTTTTTTTTCCCTGGTGTAGTTTTAGATAAGGTTATTCAGATACAAAAATATTTACAATCAGCCTTGAACAAGGTACAGTAAAATACAAACCTTTAAAATTGCTCCCTGAAGATGGGTGCACAGAAACTGTTCAAAAGAAAAAGTCTATATATGTATATTTTTTTCAATAAAAGAAAATTTTCTGCTTTTCTTTTTTGGCTATTATCATCTGTTTCTTGTGATGATTATTACTGAAAATAATTTTATCATATAGAGAAAGAGGTGTTGAAAATGATCTACTTCAAGTGTCAAAACACTAGGTACATGCTACTGAGAAGTGGTTTTGAATTGACATTACCTTCTCTAGACCCAGAGACATGGGAGGTAGAAGAAACAGTCTCCTCTTCAGAAGGCTCCAGGGTAAATGATACTTTCAGAAGAGAGCCAGAGATTTTACTTACCTCTAGCAGTTGTATACTACACATATATGGTAAAGAGGTTGAAGACTTGTATATATTATAGTCACTGAAGAGGGGTTTCAGAAAACACAGAGGAAAGGTCTAGGAGGGAAGTGAGGAGAGAGAGAGAATAGATCAAAGGAGAAGCAGCAAACAAAAGATAACAATGTTGAAATAATTCATGGGCAGAGGGTGACAATAGTCCTTATAAAAAAGTAAGAAGAAGAGTGATCTTCCCCTCTCCTCCTTTGGCGAAGGAAGAGAGAGAGAATGTATAATAGGAAATCATATATGCCAGTGGAAAAAAGATATTAAATTTGATATGACAGGTAATAAGATGCTATCACAAGTTTTTAAAGGAGAAATTACGTAATGAAAAGATTTACATCAGATTATTCTCTTTGCCAATATTAAATATAGTTCTTTAGACAGAGCTATACTAAAAAGAGAAGGGAATTTCAGGGAAATCGAATTCCAAATAATTGCAGTAAGAAGGTTTAAAAAATCCCCATTTTTTAAAAACTCTGTAAGTTGCAGGGTTGTGAAAATTGTTAAAGAATTCAGAATCAATTTCCTTCTAGAAACCTTCCAGTTTTTCCACACCCTTTTAGTAACTGTTGAAAAATACTCTACAGGCAAATTTCAGCAAGCAGAGCAAAATTAAAGGATGGAAAGCATGTCTATTTTAATAGTCATTTTTATAAAATAAAAATTCTGCCAAGTAAATCAAAATCACATTCCACAACATTAACAGCCATCCTGCATTTGCCCAGGTTTAACAGCACCTGTTTCCCACAAAAACCTGTAAAGTTCTTTTTTTTTTAAACTACAATTAAGCGTGCAAGGTGCATAAACCTACATACTTGGTAATGCCAAAAGATGTTTCCATCTGGAACATGAATTTGGAAGAAAAACTGCTCACCATTTTAAATTTCTACTTCACAATGTGTGCACATAATATAGATTTGCTTAAATATATCAGTGCAACTAATGGTATACGCTCTGTAAGCCACTTAGGTGCTCAAACCTTTACATCAAAGTTATTTAATTATAATACCTATTTCTGGGGAGGGAAGAAAAGAAAAGTAGAAGGGGGGTTTAGGTGTAAGAAGTTAAGCTTTGAAGTCAGAAAGGCATAGACTCAGGTCCCCAGCTTTGTTACTTACTTGTAGTGTGAACTTGGGCATACTACTCTGAACCTGTTTTCAAATCTCTAAAATGGGTTTAATAACACCAATCTTCCAGGACTGCTTGTGAGAATTAAACTAAACAAAAAAACCGAAGACCAAGCACAGTTACCAGGATACAGTAGGCATTCAATTATCATTATTACTATGCGTCACCTCCCCAGTACCTATCTGTAAGTGCCACAAGAGAAGATACTATGTTTGCTGTATATTAATAGGAGGCAAGGAACTCCAGCACCAGAGTAAAAGAGCCAGTGAGCACTGCCAAAATAACAACAGGGATGCTGATGCTGGATTTTATTTACTGAATATCTATTATGCATTAGGTATTGCACTTAGCATACATTATCAATACAATACAAGCACTTGTCCTATTATAGGCACTGTTATTGAGGTGCCCAAGGTCACAGGGTCTTTTCTAACACTCAACTACAACCACAGATCTTACCCCACTCGACCTTACCCCTGCCCAAGTTGGGATTAGCTATTCGTCTCTCATAGAACCCTGTACACTCACCAATGCAGGACCTTTGACACTATTGTAATTGCGTGTTTATGCCTCTGTATCTTCCACAAGAATGGAAACTGTTATTAATACTGTATCCTAGTTCCTCGAGCACAATGTCTGGAACATTTTTACCGGTTTAATGGAGGGAGGAGTAAATGTAGGGATGAAGTGGTAGAGCTAGAATTCCAACTGGTGCCTTTTGACTCCTCATCTTAAACTAATTCTACACCATGGACCCAAGCCCCACCCCAGCCCAGTAATAATCCCATTTTGTACATTTGTATTATTTTGTAAATTTCACTTAGTCAAGATTTCTATAAAAAATCTGTGGGATTTCTTCAACTCACAAATGAGATGTTCATGAACCAAATTATTACCAAATTCACCACTGATTTCATAAGCTGATACCTTGAAAACAACCAAATCTAGCTTTTATGTGGCAACCTTTTGGTAAAGTAAGTCAAAAAGGCAGCGAATGTTGACACCAATAACTATAGATCTTATTAAAGTCCAAAATGCAACTCCTAAAATCCTAGTAACAATATTACATACATTTATTACTTTGGAGACTTACATAAAGCAAGGCAAACAAAAAGCTTGGAAATAAATCCACACATTTTTGAAATATCCACTTAATTTCACTGAATTGATTTTTCAATAACTGTGTGCATAAATCTGTTAGCTACCCAAGTTTAAAGGTTAATTCAGGATCATCTATCAGAAAGCCTAAAAACTTCTACCTGCTTTCTAGATGTCAAAGCTCAAAATTGCATACATAAGTTAGCTAAAGTCAGTGTTCTAGAATGAAGAGGCTGTCTACAAATTCCATATATTCAGAATATATTTGAGAAAGATGTATTTCAATTATGGAATTGCAAAAGGAATTACGTCAACTCATAATTTTACCCAATTTCAGCACACAAAAAGACAATGTAAAGTCCCTTGAAGTCATTCTGTTTAAGTATGGATTTCACAGGAGGAGGAAACTTGAAGAATCACTGATCTGGGAGCAACCAATGCTAACGCCTAGGTTGTCATAATCAATCTGCTTTAATTATCAACAAGTTTTTCCCATTTCTGACCAGTCATTTGGAGCTGACCTTTGACAAGTACTTACAAGTCATCGAAATCTCATTTTATTTTATAGCCTCATATTTGTTACTGGGCTAATCTTTACCTGTTCTACATCACACAACAGCTTACATATTTGAATGGCCCAGCAGTAAATTTCCATGGTCCCCCTGGGTCAGTCAGATGTTAGCTGTTAAGTAAAGCTAAAAGGATCTATGCTTCATAAATTTCCTTCAGGGTCCACATTTGCTCTTACAGGCTAGGCTTTCAAGCCCAAACATCTTTATAGCTATGTGCAGTGATTTATTAACTCCTCCTTGTTTTTATCCAAAAAGATCAATCACATATGTATCAATAAGCTGGTGTGCTGGTGACTGCTTTTTATTGTACATATAACCACCTGCCTTTAATACAAACTTGAGTCTAAAGCTTTTGTAAGCTCTTGCGGGATTTTAACAATCTTCACCTGTTTCTAATTTGGTACAAAACATATGGTTTAGCTCTGCTATTTTGTTCTAAGCCAGCCTTTCCTCTTATGGACCCAACAATATAAAAGAAAACAAATCCAGAGCACAAAAACCTAAATTTGGAGGATGTTACACACACACACACACACACACACACACACACACACACGGCCCATTACTTCTGAATAGCAGTTTTGACATATAACAGGAATAAATTATTATTTAGTTTCCATTTTTAAAATTTTTATTTATTTAAAATCTTTATTGGAATATAATTGCTTTACATTGTTGTGTTAGTTTCTGCTGTATAACAAAGTGAATCAGCTATATGTATACATATATCCCCATATCCCCTCCCTCTTGCGTCTCCCTCCCACCCTCCCTATCCCACCCCTCTAGGTGGTCACAAAGCACTGAGCTGATCCCCCTGTGCTATGCAGCTGTTTCCCACTAGCTATCTATTTTACATTTGGTAGTGTATATAAACTCAAAATGGATTAAAGACCTAAATGTAAATCATGTTATAGTTATGAAATTATTACATTCCTTTGCAAACAATTAGATGTGTCCTACATAACTCTTGAGGTTTCTAAGAATTATGTTCAAACTGTGAAAATGGCTGTTTAACCTTAGGACCTCAAAAGAGGTAACAGCCATATCTAGTTGCCTGTGAGGTTACGGAAGAGAGTTCCTATCTTTACATTCAGGAATCTACATTTGGTCAGGTGAAACCAAGGTTTTCTTTTCTCTTTCCTTATCCCTCTCTAAATTACACCAAAAGTTTAAGAAGAGGCAGGGTGCCGGCAGAGAGAGAACCACGACCTAACACAACATGGTAAAGTCAATATTAAAATTAAGAGTGTCTGGGTGATAGGGCAGGGAGGAATAAATCCTCAGGAAAAAGTGACTAACAGAAATGTCTAGGAAAGGCAGAGAAGTCAACATAGCCTCCCACGGCTCTCCCAGACTCTTCTACACATAGTTACTTTTGCAGTCATGGTGGGACCTGACAACACTGGCCACAGCTGGCATTTAATCTCCCATTCAAATTCCTCTCATCCTTTGAGTCCCAATGCAAATACTCAATCCACTGAAGCCTCCCCCCCAAGTCCCAGATCAGAATGGATGGTGCTTTAAGATTCATCAGTATTTATCCTCCATTTGGAAGCAGGTAATCACATTACGGATTTGCTTTAAGATCATATATTTACATATCTCTCTCGTACAATAATCTACATAACAGGCACTGAATAAATGTTTGTTGAATTGTATTAAATTGGTTTACAAATAAAAAGGTTTTGTATAAATAAAACATACTTAAAAATTAATGTTTATTTATCAAAAGAATATATGTACATGGTTTAAAAAGTCAAACTGCTCTACAAACTTGATGGTAAAAATATTAGCTTTTATGTTTCTTAGGTAATACCTTACCTCTCCCTCAACTCCTAACCCCCTGAGCCAACAATTCTCAATGCTTTAAGCTGCTTTTTAAAGTATTTACCCTACATATACATAATTAATATTCTATATTCCTGTTTCTTGATTCTCTGGTTTTAAAAACAACCTACTGGAAAAGATGAGGATTTCTCTCTCTTACACATTGCTTCCCCATCTCTTCCCAAAACAACCACACTTCTTCCTCCCATTCTCTCAACAAGGTCAACGCCACATTTTGGGGGAATTCTCTGGCAGTCCAGTGTTTAGAACTCAGCGCTTTCAGTGTCAGGGCCGGGTTCAACCCCTGGTCAGGGAACTAAGATCCCACAAGCTGCGCATGGCCAAAAATAAACAAACAAACAAAAACACATTCTTTGGTGAAATCAATGTGCAATGTTACAGTATTATAACTACATAATTATTATTTTGAGTAGAGCCATATAATGAATGATATTTATATTTTCTTTCTTTCCAACTTGGTTCTTCCTGGAGTTAATTACCATCTAATTTCTTCATTTGTTAAATTTATTGATGTACCTCTAAGTAATTCATTCTCTGACTCCCTGAAAGCAATGAAAATTCCCTCAAAATATAATTAAATACATCAGATAATCTTTCATCTTTCTTTGTCCTCCTGCTCTCTAGGCCAGTTGAAGAGCTGACCTTCTACAATTTCCCTTCACCATCATCCTGAGATCCCTCTGCTTCTCTGCTGTGCTGGATCCCTTCTTTTCCTTGAATGATGTGTTACTTTTACTTGGTTTATTCCCTTGTATTAATAGAGCACATCTTCCAAGAGTCTCCTAGGAAAGGTGCATAGGGAGCTTTTTTTTTTTTAGGACCTCCATGTCTGAAAAGACTTTTCTACCATGTATTTGACTGACAGTCTGACAGACATAGGCACACCTGGTTTTTACTGTGCTTCACTTCATTGTGCTTCGCAGATACTGCATTTTTTACAAATGGAAGGTTGTGGCAATCCTGCATCGAGTAAGTCTATCAGCGCCACCTTTTCCAGCAGCATTTGCTCACTTCACCTCTCTGTGCCACATTTTGGTAATTTTTTACAATATTTCAAACTTTTTCACTATTATCATATTTGTTATGGTGATCTGTGATCAGTGATGTTTGCTGTTACTATTGCAAAAAGATTACGACTGGCTGAAGGCTCAGATGATGGTTAGCACTTTTTAGCAGTATTTTTTCATTAAGGTATGTACACTGTTTTTTAGACATAATGCTATTGCACTCAACAGACTACAGTATAGTGTAAACATAACTTTTATAGCACTAGGAAGCCAAAAAATTCGTGTGATTTGCTTTACTGTGGTGGTCTAGAATCAAGCCCACAGTATTGCCCAGGGATGCCATATATAAGCAAAGCTTATAGAAATAATTTTCCCGCGGTATTCTGAGGGCACTGTTCCATCACTTTCTACCTTTCAGTGTTGCCTTTGAGCAGTCAGATATCACAATTCCCATTCCATCATATTTTTTCCCCTCTGCAAAGCTTCAGAATCTTCACTTTACCTCTAGCATTTCGAAATATCACAGTGCTTGGCACTCACTGGGCTCCCACAATCTGAAATCAAGTCCTTCAAATTATTAGAATTTTTCTTATATTATTTCTTGAATAATTTCCTACCCTCTTGTTTCCTCTTCCTTTTCTGTACTCACCATTAAATGAATGTTGGATTATCAGATATTTGAAGAATGGCTCTGATTTCTTATCTTTTCTCTCATATTTTGAATCTCTGCCTTTTGTACTTTTTTCTTTTTTATATTTTTTCTTTTTTTGAGCTTTCCTTAACTTCACATTCCAACTTTGTCCTGTTTTTTTTTATTCCATCATTTTACTTTCTGAAGCTTTGTTTGCTTGTCTTTTAATGAATGCTCATTTTCATACCATCTTGTTTTTGTTCTTAGACGTAGTACTTTCCCTTGTCTCAGAGCGTATTAATAGTCTTTACATTTTGCTTTTTATAAAAAGTCAACTTTATTTATTGAGGTATAATTGACATATAACATTATATTAGTTCAGCTGTACAACATTATTTATGTGTTTTTACTTTTTGTTGACCCCTATTCTTTCTTCCCTTCACATTTCTTTTTTGATTATTTATTTTGGCTCTGTATCTCGTGTGAGAGCTCTCCCCAAATATCTGATGATCCTTGGCTGACCATTCATTCATTCATTTAGTTTTTGGCTGTGTTGGGTCTTCGTTGCTGCACGCAGGCTTTCTCTAGTTGTGGTGAGCAGGGCTACTCTTCGTTGCGGTGCGTGGGCTTCTCATTGCGGTGACTTCTCTTGTTCCAGAGCACGGGCTCTAGGTGTGTGGGCTTCAGCAGTTGTGGCATGCGGGCTCAGTAGCTGTGGTGCACAGGCTTAGTTACTCCGTGGCATGTGGGATCTTGCCGGACCAGAGATTGAACCCGCGTCCCCTGCATTGGCAGGCAGATTGTTAACCACTGCGCCACCAGGGAAGTCCCTGACCATTCATTCTTAAAAGTGAGGCACTAAAACAGTGATTGATGGGACTTCCCTGGTGGCCCAGTGGTTAAGAATCCGCCTGCCAATGCAGGGGACGCGGATTCGAGCCCTGGTCTGGGAAGATCCCACATGCTGCGGAGCAACTAAGCCCGTGTGCCACAACTACTGAGCCCATGCTCTAAAGGCTGTGAGCCACAACTACTGAGCCCGCATGCCTAGAGCCTGTGCTCCACAACAAAGAGAAGCCACCGCAATGAGAAGCCCGCACACCGCAACAAAGAGGAGCCCCCGCTCACCACAACTAGAGAAAGCCCCGTGCACAGCAACAAAGACCCAACGCAGCCAAAAAATAAATTCATATATAAAAAAAAGATGCTCTTTACAAATAAAAAACACAGTGATTTCAAATATGAGCCCCAAATTGAATGGTACAGTAGCTTACACAGAGAGTGAAAGGCAAGTAAGTATATACTAAATGCATACAAATTGGTTCTTGATTCATTTGCTGAGAAATATTTCCCAGTTGCCCCTCAACTGACAATGATCATTCCCATGTCTTTGTTCACGATGTATATATAACTTAAGTGGCACTCTTCTATTTTTAAATTGGAGAATAATGAGGAAATAACTATATACCCATGACTCAAACTTAATTGATTTTTTGCATTTTTTTAGTTAAAATAAATGAAATGCTTACAGATAAAGTGAGTCTCCTTTGTTCCCCATCCCTACTACCATCAGTTAGGATGCTTTCAACCTCAATTAACAGAAAACCCAAATCAACTGATTTAAATAATAAGACTGGAGACAGATTAGTTCCAGGACTGGCTAACTCAGGAACTTGATGACTTTATCCAGAACCCAGTTTTTCCCATCCTTCTACTCTGCCACTATATATGTATTACTAGCAGCCCAGTCATATCTGTCTTAGTACATAAAACCATTCCCAGAAATACCCCCAGAGAACTGGCCAGAACTGTGACACAAGTTTATGCACAAACCAAGCACTGGTGATGGAACGGACTTAATTATGATTGGTAAAAAGCCAGTTGTAATTTACTGCTGGGGGCTGAGCCCCACCTTCCATATAGCAAATGAAGAGAAAGAATAATTAACAAAATGGAGCTCTGCTGATAAGTAGGAAGCCAAGAATGGCTGTGGGTAGACAAGCAACTGCATCTGCCATGGCCCCTCCCACAAGCTACTAGCTTTATAAATTTGGTGAACATCTGTATATATCACTTTTTATACTTTTAAAATACAAATGTTTAGATGAACAATGATAGATCATGTATATCATTCTGCAACTCACTTTTCCCCTCAGTACTGTTTTTTAAGAGGTATTTTTGCTGATATACATATGTAATGCATTTCTTTGAACTCCTAATTAGTACTCTATCTCATGGATATTCAGACTTGACTTCTCTACTTCCTTACTGACGAAGATTTAGGCTGTCTCTATTTTTTTCTAATTTTTGCCCTCCTTTGAGCAACTTTTTCTAGTATGAATACAGTTTTTAAGTATGTCCCCATTTTACTAGATTCCTCCAGAATGTTGCTGACGCTAACCCTAGAGAACAATGTGTAGCTTTGGAAGTAAAGTTGACCTGTGTGTGGCTCACGTTACACATCAATACAAGGGGAGTAATAACAGCATTGATCTCATACTGCTATTGTGACTATATAATTTTCAACAGTACCTGAAACATAGTAAGAGCAACTATAATTTTCTGAGTGATTACTATTGGTGTTAGTAATCTTTATATTCCTAGAATAGAAGACAGAGCCTATTCACATCTGTCGTGGGTTTTTACTGTGTGCACTTGACTAAATGAGAACTATTTCCCAGAACACCGGCACGTGTGTGGATCCAGGCTAGAGCTGAACAAAATTGGCATGAGATGTGGAGAACAGAAGTGAAGCAGCAGCCATGAAGCTCTGAAGTGAATGGTGGTTAGACCCAGTAAGAGACAGACATAGGCTGCCTGCAGATTCCATCTGGTCTTGGCGCTCCTGTTCCGCATCTAGCTCTTGTTCCCAACTGCTGGTGCTGATGACAAACAGTGACTCCAGGCCCACTAACAGATGCAGTGGTAACAGTCCTCCATAGATGTTTCCCCACCTGCTCTCCTTTGGGGTTCCACTCGGCAGCTGGTTAGATCTTGCTTCCCACCACCTGGCCTGAGCTGTCCAACCTGCAGCAAGCTTCTGAAGGGCTGGTTAGGGACTTTCTCTGATCCTCCAACTCCCCCTTTTGGATTCTTCTCCAGTTTCCCCCACAGTTTTGCAATATCTTATGCTTATAATAAATCCCTTATACCATAAGACTCATAGTGATTCTGCTTTCCTGACTGAAATCTGACTGATGGAATTAATATCCTTTCATAATTCTTTGAGCTGTTTCTTTTAACTGCTGAACCAAAAGCTTTTTATATTGTCTGGATTCCATCCTTCTTTCTTTCCTTCCTTTCTCCCTCTTTCCTCCTTCCTTTCTTTCTTTTTGCTATTTACATGCTAAAGTTTTCACTCACTAACTTATAAAAGGAAATTTTTGTTTTAAATTGAATCTTGACAGGAAGAAGGGATTCTCCCATGATTTTCTGGACAAAAAACCAAAGTCTCCAAAAAGTATTTGGGTATCCTATTTATTTTTTAGCCCAACTAATTTCTGATATATTTTCATAAAAATCAGAGTAGCAGAAGGCCTAGTTAAACCAGGTACATATATGTGTACATTCGTTTATTCACATATTTTATGTCCTTCATTATCATTTTTATAATGCTATATATTTTTCATTGATAAAGGTCTTTCACATTTTTTGTGTGTGTGTGTGGTACGCGGGCCTCTCACTGTTGTGGCCTCTCCTGTCGCGGAGCACAGGCTCCGGACGCGCAGGCCCAGCGGTCATGGCTCACGGGCCCAGCCGCTCTGCGGTATGTGGGATCCTCCCGGACCGGGGCACGAACCCATGTCCCCTGCATCGGCAGGCGGACTCTCAACCACTGCGCCACCAGGGAAGCCCGGTCTTTCACATTTTTATTAAATATATTACAAGGTACTTATATTGTGGTCACTCTCTATTTGGTTATTACTGGTATATAGAATTTACTTAATTTTCATGTTGATCTTATATCCAACAAATGTGCTAGTTTTCTAATTCTAATAGTTTGCAGATTCCCTCACAGCTTCTACATAACATTCATATCTGCAAAAGACAATTTTGTCCCTTTATTTAAAATATTTATACTTCATCTCTTTTCTCCATTTAATTATATAGACCAGGACCTCAAGCATAATGTTTTTAAATATTTTATTGTATAATAACTGGCATCCTTATCTGCTTTCAACTTTAATGGAAATAGTTTCACTATTTAGCCTAATGGTTGTTATAGGATTGATAACTATTCTTTAGCATTTTAAGGAAATTCCCTGCTTTTTCTAGTTTTCAAATCGTTTCTATAACAACGACTAGTACTATTTGCAATCATTTGAGGCTTTACCATGTGCCAAATATATTTTACATATACTAGCTCATTGAATCCACCCAAACACCTAATGAGGCGGGTACTATTATTATCTCCATTTTACAGACAATAAAGTAAAGCACTGGGAGATCAAGTAATTTGTCCAAGGTCATATGATGTAACTGTTTTCTATTACTATTTTTAAAAAATACAAAACATTTCTCAGATTAAAACAACATATAAATATTAAAAGTTCTCATTACAAGGAAAAAATTTGTAACTTTGTATGGTGATGGATGGTAACTAGCCTTATTGTCGTGATCAGCTCTCAGCATATACAAATATTGAGTCATTATATTGTATACCTGAAACTAATATGTTATATGTCCATCACACCTCAAGTTTTTAAAAAGCCACTCATTTATTAGCTCATATTTTTTGTAGGTCAGAAGTCCAGGCACAGCATAGTTGGGTTCTCTGCCCAACGTCTAACAAGCATGAAATCAAGACAATACCATACACAGTAAGTAAGAGTTTAGATTCAAACTCATGCCATCTGGTTCTACAGTTTATGCTCCTAATCAAAACCTATTATTGTCTTTCTAAATAAGTGTTGAATTTTATTGAATGCTTTTTCTGCACTCAGTAAAAAAACAACCACATGATATTTCTGTTTATCTGTTAATGAGTGAATTACGTGGAAGACTTTTTAGTGTTGAGCCATTGACTCTTCTCAACTGCTAGATTCAGCTTGCACATATTTTAATTTGTATTTTTGTATTTATGTCCATAAATCAGTTTGTCTACCAAGTCTGTTTCTCATATCATCCTGATCAGGCTGTTTATTAAATGCCTTCAAGGCAAATGCTTGCTCACCTTATCTCTCTAGGTTCTTGCCATCACTCAGTTTTTGACCTAAGTATTCTTTATTTTATTGTTAACTAATAGATACATTTAAGATTCTTTTTTTGGGCTTCCCTGGTGGCGCAGTGGTTGAGAATCTGCCTGCCAGTGCAGGGAACACGGGTTCAAGCCCTGGTCTGGGAAGATCCCACATGCCGCGGAGCAACTAGGTCTGTGCACACAGGCCACAACTACTGAGCCTGTGTGTCTGGAGCTTGTGCTCCGCAACAAGACGAGGCCGTGACAGTGAGAGGCCTGCGTACCGCGATGAAGAGTGGCCCACGCTTCCCACAACTAGAGAGAGCCCTCGCACAGAAACGAAGCCCCAACACAGCCAAAAATAAATAAATAAATAATTTTTAAAAAAAGCATTAAGAGAATGACAATCAGAAAAAAAAAATTCTTTTTTTAATCCCACATTTTCAGTGTTGGTCCAGATATCTATTCTATCATGCTCGGGAAACAGATCTTATTCAGTTTTCCCATTTCTTTTAAAATCAATTTTGTTATATTTTATATACTTTTTGCTAAAAAATTCCATTCTACCTAAAAGTTGTTCACAGTATGTTCTTATGATTTTTCAGTCTCTGTTGTATCTATAAGTGTCTCCTTTTCTGTTGTCATAATTACCTCTCTGTATTTTTTTACTCAGCCACTTTTAAATAACACTTCTTCATTGCCATTCCCTCTAATCTCTATTCCTAGAATATTCCTATTAGATACATGTTGACACCTCTTAATTAACCTCTGTGTCCTATAACTTCTGTCTCATATATCTCTTTATCTCTCTGGGCTGCATTCTGGGTGACATTTTTCATTTCTACTTACTATTCACAAATTCTCTGCTTAAGTGTGTCTAGTATACTATTTATGAGGGTCTTTTTTAAAAATACATTTTTCTATGTCTCTTGAGTCACAACTACCTATTTTTCTTTTTCTTTTTAATTTATTTGGCTGCACCTGGTCTTAGCTACAGCACACGGGATCTTCGTTGCATGGCAGGTGGGATCTTTTTAATTGCGGCATGCAGGACCTTTAGTTGCAGCATGTGGGATCTAGTTCCCTGGCCAGGGATCGAACCCGGGCCCCCTACATTGGGAACATGGAGTCTCAGCCACTGGACCACCAGGGAAGTCCCAACAACTACCTATTTCTGTTTCATAAAATCTCATTCTTTTTTTATGGATGCTATTTCCTCCTTTGAGAATTTTGAAATTCTTAAAAGTTTTTTTATATTATTATTTCTATTTCCTTATATGTGTATTCTCCTATTTTTTGGCCTTTCTTCATATGTCCATGGATTTCCCCTTTGGGTTTCCTACCCGCAGGACGTTTCATAAAAGATTAAAGTAGAAAAGAGTCAACTGAAAGAGCTATAAACAATTTAACCCTCAGTAAGTGTATGACTCCTAGATGAAGAGAGTGTATACTCAAATTGAGTTTTAGTGTCTTCCAGGAGTTCAAGTGTTTGAAACACAATAGAGAAAAGAGGAATATTTTACTCAAAAGACATCTGGTGAACATAATGATTATCTGAGTTCTAGGAATCGATCTTTTTCTAATATTATCTGATGTTGCTCTGTGTATACAAGTGTACATTCAGGCACACCCATGTGTGAAACTCATGACAATGAATCATTTCTAATTTAATATTTGTAACCTTTTATTTCATTGGCTAGTTTTGAGTGTGAAAACACTGCTTATTGTTCCTCTGAATTAATGGTGTCAAACAAATAGGTCCTGATGTCAGCATATCTTTGCAGGGAGTGAGGACTGGGTCATTTAAGCATAATTACATTATTTTCACTGGAAAAGCCAAAAAACTGAAATAGATATTCTGAACTAACAACTTTTAAGTTGGTCCTAAAACTTTATCTAAAAAGTACTTTCTAGTCAATAATCAGGCCTTTACTCTTAGTGACAAAATGACTGTTGAGACTAGTCCCAAACCGCCCATCAACCAGCCATATCATTCTCTGCTCAAAATCAGATTGTCTTTCTTGCTCTCCCAGGGGTATGCCTGATGAATCTTGCAATGTGTTCATAAGACAAGGTAAAGAAAGGAGTGTTATTGAATAAAAGGCACAAAACAAGGTATTTTTATTATCTCTCAAATTAGATAATAAGCTGAGATAATACGCTCACTTTCTTAGTCTGTATCTGCTCTATAAAAACATCTAGCCCTTACAGAATTGATTTTAAACTAATCATTTATTTTAAAAAGGAAAAAAGGAGATGGTTTTAACTGTTTTTTTTTTAAAAAATGACAGAGTAGGCTTTATTCAAATCTGTTTGTTAAACAGACTATTTTCACAACATCTAAATCTACTTTTCAGTGATCCGTTCCATCATTGCTACCCATATACTTAAAAAAATTCAGTATTATTTTTTCAAAGAGAGAAATGATCAAATTCCAGTTCATACATCTTATAAATATTTTACACCTAACACACACAGCTTTACAGTTCATGCAACAGGTAGTGTCTAAAAAATCGGTTAATAAATCTCAAGAACATTGAAATGTCTAAACACAGTGTCTTCTAGATTTTTTTGTAAGAAAAGTAATCTGTAAACATCTTTACCTTCAGTTCAAGCTTGGTCATTTGCTGTGGTCACTGTGGAAGAAGTGGGTATGACTTTATAACCATTTGGAAGTGGACCGTCTTTGCAAAAATATTACATTGCATGGGTAAAGAACAAGTCTTAGAATTACCATGTAATACAAATTTGTGAAATCAATTTCTGTATTTAAAAACATAAAACAAAGACTAAACAGTCCAAAACTGTTGTAGCTGAATATTCTAAATACGAGCCAACAGTACACTAAAAACGTCCAAAAAGAAGGCCTCTGAAATATTTCCATTCTTTAAAAAAAAGACATAATTTATATGTACAGCACATCGTCAGTATACATATAAAAGTCATCAGTTTAAACCATTCTGGAAATATGTATCTGAAGTAAAATGGCCTCGGTTTTGCTGCTGTCATCCTCTATTGTTTTTAGGGCATTTTCTTGTTATGCATATGACAACTGCTACTATAATGGCAATCTGTACAGCTCCAATAATTGCTGCAGTAAGAACATGAGTGAGCTTTTGCCTACTTGGCACTACATAGAGAATACTAAAGTCTGTCTTTTCACAGTGCTGTCCAGTGTAACCAGACTCACATCTACAAGAAGCCTGAGTAGAATAAATGAATTCACATTTTCCATGGATACAGTAACTACTGAGGTTTTCAGGGCAAAGCATGTGGTTTCCAATATAAACATCGTCCCTTTGATCACTAGCATCTTTCACATCTGGTTGATATTGTAGTCCATCATTTTTCTTTCCCAACAAACTAGTGTCATCTGTGTCTGTGCAATGACCAAGATGCCTTATATCAATTTGTTCTTGTTTTATATAAGATGCTTCTCGAACAAAACAGGGATTGTTATAGGAACTGCCATCAGAAGCAGACACAGGATTAAACTGTACCCACCGCAATCTATATTACATCCACACCCAACCTTCTCTGCATCTTCATCACACTCAGCTTTAGATTTGCAAGGTCCACACTTGGAGTGTTTTCTGTGAACAACTCTCCCTGCCCCTTCCTCTTCTCTCTCTCCAGATCCAGAGCCATTATCAGAGTAGCATGGTCCCCTTGCTACTACTATTATCTCTTCCTGGTGCTTACAAGCAGCCCTTCTGGGAAAGCATTCATTTTGGTACGTGTCCCCATTTGATCCACAGATGGGAATATAATTTGTATGGCACATATACGTAACTTCTGAGAATTTTGTGCCTTTTTGGTTTTTTGGCTGTGTTGAGTCTTTGTTGCTGCGCTCGGGCTTTCTCTAGTTGCGGTGAGCGGGGGCTACTCTTCGTTGTGGCTCACAGGCTTCTCATTGCAGTGGCTTCTCTTTTTGTGGAGCATGGGCTCTAGGTACGTGGGCTCAGTAGGTGTGGCTCTCGCAGGCTCTAGAGCACAGGCTCAGTAGTTGTAGCACATGGGCTTAGTTGCTCACAGCACATGGGATCTTCCGGGACCAGGGATCGAACCCGTGTCCCCTGCATTGGCAGGTGGATTCTTAACCACTGCGCCACCATGGAAGTCCCTGCCATTTTTTTGTTTTGAATTTTATTTTATTTTTTTATACAACAGCTTCTTATTAGTTATCTATTTTATACATATTAGTGTATATATGTCAATCCCAATCTCCCAATTCATCCCACCAGCGCCCCCATTACTATAATCCAAAGACCTAGAAAAATGTCTCTCAGGCAGTACATAATTACTGAACATTTGATGAATGAATGAATAGGTGAACAGGTTCATTTATGTGTTTATAATTCTGATACTGTGAACCCTGACTTTGAATTAGCATTTAATAATAAAAATACTACAAAATTGAGTTAAGCGTCTACTCCAAATTGCATGCTAAAAAGACAGGTAGGTTCCCCCCGCAAAATGATACAAAATGAGAAAGGAAACTTCTTTCAATTAAGTGTGACCAAGCTGTATCTTCTTAGAACAGAATACTGCTTATCATTTCCCCTAGAAATCTCTGAAGGAAAATAACATGCTATTTATTTACCAAATTCTTTTCAACCACCTCAGGAATCTCCCATTTTTTGATTTATGCAGAGACCACAAATAATATAGAAGCCAGAAAATAATAAAAGAAAGTCTTGTATCTCCCATACAGAACACTATTTAGCAAATTCAATATTAGGAGGTGACTTCTAAAAAGTTTTTCCTCTAGTAACTAATTTTTTAAAGTCAGAAATGACAAAATTATGTTACTGCACACTCAAAAATAAATATTCCTTCTATGGAATATTTTACAACAGAAGTTGTCTCAATAAATTCATTCGTCATCTACACATTTTAAAAAGGTTTAGTATAGCTGTCAATCAAACTCCAAGAGACTTGCCATTTCTCATTAACTTTCCAACTGTATATTTATACAAACTAAATAATAAAATGCTCCAGCTGCTTACTGGTGTGTTTAATTAACTTACAGCAGTAAATTTCTATAACTAACTACTGTTAACACTTCTAGTATTTCATCACTAGACTCTCCACATCATGAACGTGGGAGTCATCATTTATATTAATGGGAGTTACTAACAAGCAGGATGGGAAGAACTAATTCTTTTGTAAGTCTTTTAAAAAGGTTTCCAATAATATAAGTAGCACTCAAAATTCTTGGCATTATTATCATCAATATTTCCTCAAAAGTAAGTATGGAGAACCACTGTTATAAATCTAAAACTAATCAAGAACTGGTATATGAAAATTATATGAATTATGAGAAAAAGTAACCACCTGCATCAACCCTGTATGAAAAGGAGATGCTGTATACAAAGAAACATGTATTCTAGTCTTAAAGGAAGTAGCTTTAAGAAAAAAAAGGCGGGGGGGCTTCCCTGGTGGCGCAGTGATTAAGAATCTGCCTGCCAATGCAAGGGACACGGGTTCGAGCCCTGGCCCGGGAAGATCCCACATGCCACGGAGCAACTAAGCCCGTGTACCACAACTGCTGAGCCTGAGCTCCAGAGCCCACAAGCCACAACTACTGAGCCCACGTGCCACAACTAATGAAGCCTGCACGCCTAGAGCCCATGCTCCAAAACAAGAGAAGCCACAATGAGAAGCCTGCTCACCGCAACAAAGAGTAGCCCCCGCTCACTGCAACCAGAGAAAGCCCGCGCACAGCAGTGAGGACCCAACGCAGCCATAAATAAATGAATGAATGAATGAATAAATAAATTTATAAAAAAAGAAAATTATGTTTCAATGTAATGGAGACCCTGAAAGGAATAGTACAAAAGGATAGAGTCACTTTAAAAAAAGTATATATTAGCTATATAATTGTGAATAATTCCAATACAGAATAATAGAGGTAGCCAAGAGATAATTTAATTATCTACATAATATAGACACAATAAATATTCATAGATAGCATAAATGTAAAAGCTACTCAAAAGCCTAATATATAACCAGGAGTGAGGCTGTTAGGTTGAGGAAAGTTTGTGCAGATTTAACTGTATTTTCAAATTGCCCTCTGAAACAAACTAATTGAAACTCTCACAAAGGGTAAGAGTTCCTTTTCATCTATATGCTCACCAAATTAGGTACTAAACAGACATTCAACTTCTGGCCAGGCTGATGGAGGTAAAATGGTATCTCTTGTGGTGTTAATTTGCATTTTCCTGATTACCAGTGAGACTAGTAAAATACTAGTGAGTATTTTTTCCTTATGTTATTAGATATTTAGGGTTTGTTCTTCTGTAACAGCTTCTTTATACACTATGTCCATATTTCTATTGGGTTGGCTGCTCCTTTTCTTATTAACATATAAAGGTTTTTTTCCCCACATATTCTGGATCCTGACCCTTGGCTGATCTATGTGATAACGAATCTCTTCTCCTGATATGTGGCTTACCTTTTCATTTTGTTATTAGCAAGTTTTAAGAAATGAAATCAAAGTTATGGATCATTTCTCATATTATGGTCTGTATGTTTCTGTGATTTATTTAAGAGATCCTTTCTGAATTAGAAGCCATGGACTTCTCAGATTTCTCATTTCTACTTATTATTATCACCCCATATACAAATATTTACTGACTATTATATGCAATGGTAATTTTATATAAATTCCCTCTTTTACTCTTCACATTTCTCTAAAGCCAGTGCACAGAGACTAGTGAGGCAAAATAAATTGGTTCAAGACGTGCTTGATACTGAAGTTCTTTCAGAAGAGTGAAATGGAAAAGCCATTTCTCCTTTCCTAAGTTTAGAAAACACAACTTTTATTATTTACATGCCAATATATATAGTTAATTCCTGTTAAATAGTTATATATGGAAGTGAATATATATTTAAGTCAAATTAGTCATATATTTATTATAACCAACCTGTGATCCAGAACACTTTATAAAGATATATTACTATGCTTTGAATAAATGGATATATGTATATTGATATTAACCACTCAAAGCTAATCATCTTTGAAAGTAATTTTCATTTTTACATCAACGAAAGATTGAACTATTAACTTATCCCTCTTTTATTTATGCCTAAAAGAAAACTGCTGAGCAACTTGAAGTCACTCACCAGGCTGGGTGAGAAACTAGATGCTTTGGCCAATGGAAAGGGGCAATACCTGTTTTGTGCCAGGGTGTGTGTCCTTCTGTTGTATCTAGCCTTTGCTTGGGCAGCTCCTAAGCCTCTTCCACACTCAGCAGCTCAGATGTTTAGGGGCCACCTCCTAAAGCATGCCTTTGCTGGCTGCTCAACTCATCCCCACTATTTCTAACATGACCCTTATAATGCTGAGGATGACTGTCCACTGACTTGCTCTCCATCCCTGATGCCACTTCAGCAGCTGAGTAATTTCACCTAATACCAGCATCTTGTGCAGTGACAAACAGGTACTAGTCCTCAACACATGGCCTGACTTCAGTGATGTAAGTCTTTTGCAGTTTAACTCTCCTGTGACTAAACTATACATGAGTTAACTCTCATATCAATTTTTCATTTCAAGGAATTAGAGAAGAAAAACTCTGAAAACCAACTGATCATTTAATCCAATTCAGAAGTTACATTTGGTGATCTTATAACTGTAAATTACTGTGGGGAGAGGAGTAAAAAATGGCAGTGAATAGAACCATCTGGTTAAAAGAATGATATAAATTTGTTTTACAATTACACTATTATCCAGGACATAAATGTTATTCCTAGAAAACTGTCTAAAGAACTATTATAATAAGATGCTTTGGGAAGTTACAATAAGTTCACATCTACCTAAAAATAATTTTCTTACCTTTCCACCCATTTATTTCTTCAGAAAACCGAAAGATTCCACAAATCACTTACTCCAAACTCTCTGGCTTGATATAATTATCCTCATATCCCTCACTATTTGCCTACCAAAAGATCTAACATAAGAATTAAAGGAAAGAAAGATACTACTTTCAATGTAACATCAATAAAATTAAGTCTTATTTATTAGAGTAAATGATTAATTCATATCAGAATCCAAAGCATCTATGCCGTCATATGATACACATTAATAACAGACTGCAGAAGGCCAGTCCATGCTACCTGGAGAACTCATTGATGCTCTGGGGACCTCCTGTTGAGAAACACTGATTTCACATATTCTAATAATGTAACAATCTTTAACCCATGACATAGCCCACTATTAACTAAATATATTATTCCTCTACTTTCCCCGGTCCCTCAAAAGCATTACACTGATTTGAGCACACTGCAAACCAGAAAAGCAGTAAGTTCAAGTTAGGGTCACAGGTCAGAGTCATCTGGTTTTCTTTTTTATTCCACTGTCCCATTATATTACTGTATTTTAATTTAGTTGGTTGCAGAAGGCTGAGATGACAATAATACTAGAGAAGACTTCCTCATCCAGATAGTAACATCAGCACTGTAAAACACACTTCATTAAAAACAACACACACAACAATATGCTCCCAAATGTCAGAGATGAAATGGCTCCACAATTACTTTTGACTCGTTTTCCACATTTCCCCTCTCTCAGTGGACTGCCTAATCTCCGTAAGGTGTTCATTTCCTGTTTCACCGAGCAACTACCTTCTGCATTTTTATTTTGTTGATTTCTGCTGCCTAAAATTTCCATGGGGATTCCTCATTTTAAAACACACTCTTTGCTCTCACTCCTGAACACAGCCCAATTAGCACGGCTGCCTGTGCCTGGGATTACAACAGGCACTGAAGTTAATAGCTTCCCATGGTCCTAAGGGAGTGTATGAAACAAGGATTGTCCTGGCCAGAGCATCTAGAGTTAAAACTATGGGCTAGAGCATGGAGTGTCGGATTACTTAATAGCATTTGCAGAAACTGAACATCCCTTTTGCTCTCCTAATTCAATTCAAAAAATATTTATTGAGTGTTTACACAATACAAGGCTCTCCTTAAGACAATGGAGTAAGTTTCATGCCAAGTAAGATGCAGTTTCTACACTGAAAATATTTCAGACAAGAAAAAGACAACTCTAATACATCACTTGTATCACTGGGTTGCTGTTAAAATGAAATGAGAACATATATAAACATAACTCATTTCTGAGATACTATATAGAAAGAATTGTTCATAGGATTACAAAAGGCTACGACAGTCCATCAAACTATGGGGAATTAAGAAAGACTTTACGAGGAAAGTTTTAGATAACGGAAGAGCTTTATGTACAACCACAATTAGGTTATGAACTGAGAGGGCACTGGGATAAGACTAAAAAAGTAAGTAGCGGGCCAGGCTGGGAACTGTTTAACTATTTGAACCTGCTCTACATTCCTTTTAAGAATAAGCGTTTCAGCATTCGCTGAACTGATAGGTTCTAAAACACAGACACTTACTTGACTCATTAGCAGATATTAGGCAGTAAACTCCCTGAGTAGTTGAAGTAAGAAACAAGCCTTCAGACCTGCAACAGTTTTTGTTTTTTTTTGTGTGTGTGTGTGGTAAGCGGGTCTCTCACTGTTGTGGCCTCTCCCGTTACGGAGCACAGGCTCCAAACGCGCAGGCTCAACGGCCATGGCTCACAGGCCCAGACGCTCTGCAGCATGTGGGATTCTCCTGGACTGGGGCACGAACCTGTGTCCCCTGCATCGGCAGGCGCACTCTCAACCACTGCGCCACCAGGGAAGCCCCTGCAACAGTTTTTTTTACCCTGTGCTCTGGGAAACTTCATTAGTCCTTTCCATTTACATCAATGACTGAAAGACGATGTACCTTGTGGCATTACTACAAAAAGAAATCTAGTACTATTCTACTGGGTTGCATTTTTAATTTTCCTTAACCTTTTCTTAGGCCCACCTTTCCTTTTAGCACTTAGAATTAGAAAAAAAAATTTACATGGCTGACTGGAATTACTGTTGCAAAGCTCAATGTATACATAATAGTAGGTGCAAAATTTTATTGAGCATCTTCTGTGTGCCAAGCACTGTGCTTCATTTAAACCTCATGATAATCTAGTGGCATAGATATTATACCAGGTGAACCAAGACTCAGAGAGGACAACCTTTCCCCAGTTGCTCAGTGATTACAGGTGAAGTCCCAACATAACTACAAAGACTTAAGTGATAAAAAACCAAAAACAAACTCTGCTTAGTTTAAATAAATTGAGGAAAGAGAGAAGAAAAGAGAGGCATTTTGCATTGTACCTTTTAGAGGAAAAACAAATGTTAAGTGAACCAACTGATAAATGAGATTTAAATAATTAACATTTTCAATAAGAACACGGTGACTCCGCTTAATATATAGGAATTCACATCATGGCATTTTTTACCAGTGAGCTTCCCCTAAACCAGGAAAGGGGTATTTCAGTCTCATATACAGCCCCCCCACCTTTTTTGTTTTTTTTTGCGATACGCGGGCCTCTCACTGTTGTGACCTCTCCCGTTGCGGAGCACAGGCTCCAGACGCACAGGCTCAGCGGCCATGGCTCACGGGCCTAGCCGCTCTGTGGCATGTGGGATCTTCCCGGACAGGGGCACGAACCCGTGTTCCCTGCATCGGCAGGCGGACTCTCAACCACTGCGCCACCAGGGAAGCCCTATAGCCCCTTTTTGATAAATATACTTCTTCCATCTCCTAAATGCTTGCTTAAAAGTACTACGCTTAACAATTGGACCATCTTCTGGGCTTGATTCCCTCAGGCGGCCAGATCAACGTGAAGGCTTAGTTAACTTCTTATTTGACCTTACTTCATCTTTCAACCTCTTTCTCCATTTGTGAAATGAAGGGTTGACTCATACAACCTAAGAATATTCTGACTGGTTTTAAAACACGTCTACAATGCTGCATGTACAGAAACATTTTTTTCCATCTTTATTTTTGTTCCACTGTGTACTCTTAGGTAGTTATAATGGAGCTGGACTATAGACATTTGGGAAAGTTTTCACGTGAACAGAGATTTTTCAACTTAGGTCACACTCCTGTAATCAAGTAGAAAACCTGAAAGAACTAATAATTTTATTCATTTCAGCTATATTAGTCACACTGAAAAATATTCGTTTGATTATACTTTTAAGGTGCACAGCAAGAAAAAAAAGAACCAAAGCATTTGGTTCACCCTCTGCCTCAAGTCATCACAATCATTGTTTAATATAAAGGTCTGAGGTCTGAGTTCCTGACTACTTTAAATGCCAGCATCTGAGCAACAACCTATAATAAAATGAAGATGAAAGGTTACAAAAAATGTTCTAATTCATAGGATAAACAGTAGAAGAGTTGAAAATTAAGGCCACATCACTTAAGCCTAAGCATCATGTGAAAATCTCCCACTTCTGGAAGGAGGCCATCAGATTTAACTGGACGCCACGAAAGTAAACGTGCTAATTTAGTGAAAACAGCGACTACTTCTGAACTCTCCACATTAAAACAGCTTGATTACAAACAGAAGTTGAGAATGTTTATACGAAAGAATCTAGAATTTTTAATATAAGATGTGTCAACAGGTGTTTAAGTATGCCTAAAGCAGAGAAGAATAGCAATGAGGAGTCAGAATTATAGTCTGACAAAATTTAGGTTTTCAATATATGCTAATGAATCCCAAGGGTCAGTCACTATTTCTATAGAGAATCTGCTACTTATGCAAATAAAGTTCAAAGTATTCTCACTGATTCAAGGAGACACCATTAGAAAAAAATCTCATTCATTTATTAACAGGTCAATGTGGCCAGGCCAAGAGGTAGGCTGAAGGAATACAGAGATAGGGCATCAGTCTGATCACTGCCACTCAGCAAATTCCTTTGTCCCTTCCCTCCTGGCAAAATGCAACCTGGTTATGCTGAAGGGGAAGCTCCATAAACATCCAGACATGCCAAGGTGGCTGCAAGGTGGCTCAAGTCACAGGCTTGGGGATCTGTCTCCCCAGCTCCTTTATGTATAAGTATGCATGATGGCCATATGCATCCCAGTCACAAAAAGGTAGCAGATCATTAAAACTGACCATTTTTTCTCTCATGAGCATGAGATCCACATGCAATGACTATAATCTGGGCCCATTATTGTCTGATTTTGGATATATCACAATTTCTTTGTACTCTAGAATTTGTTTCTAAAAGAAATCAAAATCAATCAGGTTAAAAAAGCAATTCCTGGGGTTTTAGTCAAGATCTTCCACAGGAATAAACATAAGCACAAAAAAATCCACAAAATGGGAAAAGCAGCGCTACCATTTCTCTTGGTTCCAATAATTCCACTACAGTAAAATAGCTGACCAGCTTTTAGAGATCTGTAAAAACCTTGTCAGGGACAGGCCAGGAAGTTTCAAAAGTACCTGCCAATTTACACCACTCCCTATTTCTCCTTCTGAAAATAAAACAAAAAATCTCAGACATCTTTTGAGGGCTTGAAAAGCCAAATGCTCTGACCAGCTATGTCGTAGCTCAATCTATTGAGCTAGTCTATTCTGAATGTATTACCTAACAGATGGTTAAGTAGCACAACAACAAGGACCAACACATTTCATTTCAAAAATCACTTTAAAACCTACTTTTCAGCCCTCAGTGAAAAAAGAAATAAGGGGTAAAAGAACATTGCAGCTGGACTCTGGCTACATTCCTTCGTGTTTTGTGGTCTGAGCCTCAAATGAAATGCAGCAAAGATTTCAGAGTTTCCCTTTACAGTGTGCAGGTGCACAAGTAATGGTTTAGGCAAGGCGTCAGTCCAGACCTGGGCTTCAAACAGACCATACAAAGGAGAAAACTAGTTTTTGGTGTTTTTTCCCCCTTCTAGCAAAACTAGCTAAATAGAGCTTTGAACCCTAATATATCACATTCAAATAGCCACAGATGAAACAGGTAATCAGAGAGGGCAGAGGCTGAGGATTCCTAGGCCTATTACAATAAGCATAATTTATCCAATGAGTCATTTAATTCCTATTTTCCCATGAAGACCTGATTCCACCTAATACCCTGGAAAGGTTCACATGAAAATCGACACGCTCAGGAGAAAAGAAAACCATGTCTAATCTGCTCCTTCAGTCATCCAGGCTAATAACTGAGAGGCTGATTCAATCAACAAGCATAATCAATAAATGTATTTGTATTTAGATATTTATTTACACATCTATGTTGTTCCAAAACGGATCTGAAGTGCTTTACTGCCCAGTGAAAATATTTGATAGTTCATAAAATCTAAGAGAGCATCAACTGTGAACTGCATCATTAGCTTATGTACCACTAAGAAAAGATAAATGCTATCCATCATGCCATGAATTGTAAGATGTATCTCATTTTTAGCAATATTAAAATGTCGAAAAGTATTTACATTAGAATCAATAAAATACAATTTGTGTTTCAGTGAAAAGGGGAAGATAGAGGTATATAAAATTCATTCACTAAAAAGCAATTCCTGTGGTTCTCCTGGCTGCCAAAGAAAAAAATGAGTAACGTCATCACCAAAATCTCGCTGGCCTTCCCAGATTGCTTCGGAAAATCAATCAATAAACAAATCATCACTACTACTCACACTGGCGCATACTACTTGGAGTGCTCACATGTTAAGCTGCTCCTTCACAAATTGAAGTGCGCAGCTGATCTGGAGACAGAGTATTTATCATTTTGAGAAGCACCCCTCCTTCAAGCTCCCAAAGTGACTTTCCTACATAACTAATATTTTAAGGCAGATCATCATGCACAAATCTGATAAAAATCTGGAGAGATACTTAATTTTCTTAATATGGAACCTACAGAAGGTTGGGAGGCATTCTCCACAAAACTACAAGGTCATCTCCGTGAAAGACATATCTGGTTATGGTATTCTCTCCTCTTAAAATTACCTAGGGGTCCCTTCATCCCTTACAGGTAGTGTTTTTCATCATTACACAAACAAATGGAATGGAGTCAGCAAAAATGGTACAGTAAGTAGATCAAAGGACTTGTCCCTCTACAGAAACATTGAAAAAAAAAATCAAGCAAAAACTGTCAAAGGCTTACAACAACTGGCTGAACAATGAATCAAGAAAAAGGAAACTCAAAATCAGAAGGAATGCTTTGCAGCATTTTTACTTATCTTGTCCTTAACCCCCTCTCCAGCTCAGCAGTGGTCTTAAAGGCAGCAGGCTGCCCTTGTGGGGCCCTGACCCCTGGTTCTTAAGGAAGCAGAGCAGATCTTATTCTGAAAAAATTTGGGTTGGTTTGTTCTAACTTGTCTGGGGGCGACCTGCAGGACTAATGCAAGGTACTTGCCTTTGTTCTGCCTAGTCAGAACTCACTCAGTGAGGAAAAGCAGAAGACACCGCTCAAGAAGTAAGACAAACCAGAGCTTCCCTGGTGGCGCAGTGGTTGAGAGTCCACCTGCCGATGCAGGGGACATGGGTTCGTGCCCCAGTCCAGGAAGATCCCACATGCCACGGAGCGGCTGGGCCCGTGAGCCATGGCCGCTGAGCCTGCGCTCCGCAACAGGAGAGGCCACAACAGTGAGAGGCCCGCGTACCGCAAAAAAAAATTCCTAGAAAACTGTCTAAAGAACTATTATAATAAGATGCTTTGGGAAGTTACAATAAGTTCACATCTACCTAAAAATAATTTTCTTACCTTTCCACCCATTTATTTCTTCAGAAAACCGAAAGATTCCACAAATCACTTACTCCAAACTCTCTGGCTTGATATAATTATCCTCATATCCCTCACTATTTGCCTACCAAAAGATCTAACATAAGAATTAAAGGAAAGAAAGATACTACTTTCAATGTAACATCAATAAAATTAAGTCTTATTTATTAGAGTAAATGATTAATTCATATCAGAATCCAAAGCATCTATGCCGTCATATGATACACATTAATAACAGACTGCAGAAGGCCAGTCCATGCTACCTGGAGAACTCATTGATGCTCTGGGGACCTCCTGTTGAGAAACACTGATTTCACATATTCTAATAATGTAACAATCTTTAACCCATGACATAGCCCACTATTAACTAAATATATTATTCCTCTACTTTCCCCGGTCCCTCAAAAGCATTACACTGATTTGAGCACACTGCAAACCAGAAAAGCAGTAAGTTCAAGTTAGGGTCACAGGTCAGAGTCATCTGGTTTTCTTTTTTATTCCACTGTCCCATTATATTACTGTATTTTAATTTAGTTGGTTGCAGAAGGCTGAGATGACAATAATACTAGAGAAGACTTCCTCATCCAGATAGTAACATCAGCACTGTAAAACACACTTCATTAAAAACAACACACACAACAATATGCTCCCAAATGTCAGAGATGAAATGGCTCCACAATTACTTTTGACTCGTTTTCCACATTTCCCCTCTCTCAGTGGACTGCCTAATCTCCGTAAGGTGTTCATTTCCTGTTTCACCGAGCAACTACCTTCTGCATTTTTATTTTGTTGATTTCTGCTGCCTAAAATTTCCATGGGGATTCCTCATTTTAAAACACACTCTTTGCTCTCACTCCTGAACACAGCCCAATTAGCACGGCTGCCTGTGCCTGGGATTACAACAGGCACTGAAGTTAATAGCTTCCCATGGTCCTAAGGGAGTGTATGAAACAAGGATTGTCCTGGCCAGAGCATCTAGAGTTAAAACTATGGGCTAGAGCATGGAGTGTCGGATTACTTAATAGCATTTGCAGAAACTGAACATCCCTTTTGCTCTCCTAATTCAATTCAAAAAATATTTATTGAGTGTTTACACAATACAAGGCTCTCCTTAAGACAATGGAGTAAGTTTCATGCCAAGTAAGATGCAGTTTCTACACTGAAAATATTTCAGACAAGAAAAAGACAACTCTAATACATCACTTGTATCACTGGGTTGCTGTTAAAATGAAATGAGAACATATATAAACATAACTCATTTCTGAGATACTATATAGAAAGAATTGTTCATAGGATTACAAAAGGCTACGACAGTCCATCAAACTATGGGGAATTAAGAAAGACTTTACGAGGAAAGTTTTAGATAACGGAAGAGCTTTATGTACAACCACAATTAGGTTATGAACTGAGAGGGCACTGGGATAAGACTAAAAAAGTAAGTAGCGGGCCAGGCTGGGAACTGTTTAACTATTTGAACCTGCTCTACATTCCTTTTAAGAATAAGCGTTTCAGCATTCGCTGAACTGATAGGTTCTAAAACACAGACACTTACTTGACTCATTAGCAGATATTAGGCAGTAAACTCCCTGAGTAGTTGAAGTAAGAAACAAGCCTTCAGACCTGCAACAGTTTTTGTTTTTTTTTGTGTGTGTGTGTGGTAAGCGGGTCTCTCACTGTTGTGGCCTCTCCCGTTACGGAGCACAGGCTCCAAACGCGCAGGCTCAACGGCCATGGCTCACAGGCCCAGACGCTCTGCAGCATGTGGGATTCTCCTGGACTGGGGCACGAACCTGTGTCCCCTGCATCGGCAGGCGCACTCTCAACCACTGCGCCACCAGGGAAGCCCCTGCAACAGTTTTTTTTACCCTGTGCTCTGGGAAACTTCATTAGTCCTTTCCATTTACATCAATGACTGAAAGACGATGTACCTTGTGGCATTACTACAAAAAGAAATCTAGTACTATTCTACTGGGTTGCATTTTTAATTTTCCTTAACCTTTTCTTAGGCCCACCTTTCCTTTTAGCACTTAGAATTAGAAAAAAAAATTTACATGGCTGACTGGAATTACTGTTGCAAAGCTCAATGTATACATAATAGTAGGTGCAAAATTTTATTGAGCATCTTCTGTGTGCCAAGCACTGTGCTTCATTTAAACCTCATGATAATCTAGTGGCATAGATATTATACCAGGTGAACCAAGACTCAGAGAGGACAACCTTTCCCCAGTTGCTCAGTGATTACAGGTGAAGTCCCAACATAACTACAAAGACTTAAGTGATAAAAAACCAAAAACAAACTCTGCTTAGTTTAAATAAATTGAGGAAAGAGAGAAGAAAAGAGAGGCATTTTGCATTGTACCTTTTAGAGGAAAAACAAATGTTAAGTGAACCAACTGATAAATGAGATTTAAATAATTAACATTTTCAATAAGAACACGGTGACTCCGCTTAATATATAGGAATTCACATCATGGCATTTTTTACCAGTGAGCTTCCCCTAAACCAGGAAAGGGGTATTTCAGTCTCATATACAGCCCCCCCACCTTTTTTGTTTTTTTTTGCGATACGCGGGCCTCTCACTGTTGTGACCTCTCCCGTTGCGGAGCACAGGCTCCAGACGCACAGGCTCAGCGGCCATGGCTCACGGGCCTAGCCGCTCTGTGGCATGTGGGATCTTCCCGGACAGGGGCACGAACCCGTGTTCCCTGCATCGGCAGGCGGACTCTCAACCACTGCGCCACCAGGGAAGCCCTATAGCCCCTTTTTGATAAATATACTTCTTCCATCTCCTAAATGCTTGCTTAAAAGTACTACGCTTAACAATTGGACCATCTTCTGGGCTTGATTCCCTCAGGCGGCCAGATCAACGTGAAGGCTTAGTTAACTTCTTATTTGACCTTACTTCATCTTTCAACCTCTTTCTCCATTTGTGAAATGAAGGGTTGACTCATACAACCTAAGAATATTCTGACTGGTTTTAAAACACGTCTACAATGCTGCATGTACAGAAACATTTTTTTCCATCTTTATTTTTGTTCCACTGTGTACTCTTAGGTAGTTATAATGGAGCTGGACTATAGACATTTGGGAAAGTTTTCACGTGAACAGAGATTTTTCAACTTAGGTCACACTCCTGTAATCAAGTAGAAAACCTGAAAGAACTAATAATTTTATTCATTTCAGCTATATTAGTCACACTGAAAAATATTCGTTTGATTATACTTTTAAGGTGCACAGCAAGAAAAAAAAGAACCAAAGCATTTGGTTCACCCTCTGCCTCAAGTCATCACAATCATTGTTTAATATAAAGGTCTGAGGTCTGAGTTCCTGACTACTTTAAATGCCAGCATCTGAGCAACAACCTATAATAAAATGAAGATGAAAGGTTACAAAAAATGTTCTAATTCATAGGATAAACAGTAGAAGAGTTGAAAATTAAGGCCACATCACTTAAGCCTAAGCATCATGTGAAAATCTCCCACTTCTGGAAGGAGGCCATCAGATTTAACTGGACGCCACGAAAGTAAACGTGCTAATTTAGTGAAAACAGCGACTACTTCTGAACTCTCCACATTAAAACAGCTTGATTACAAACAGAAGTTGAGAATGTTTATACGAAAGAATCTAGAATTTTTAATATAAGATGTGTCAACAGGTGTTTAAGTATGCCTAAAGCAGAGAAGAATAGCAATGAGGAGTCAGAATTATAGTCTGACAAAATTTAGGTTTTCAATATATGCTAATGAATCCCAAGGGTCAGTCACTATTTCTATAGAGAATCTGCTACTTATGCAAATAAAGTTCAAAGTATTCTCACTGATTCAAGGAGACACCATTAGAAAAAAATCTCATTCATTTATTAACAGGTCAATGTGGCCAGGCCAAGAGGTAGGCTGAAGGAATACAGAGATAGGGCATCAGTCTGATCACTGCCACTCAGCAAATTCCTTTGTCCCTTCCCTCCTGGCAAAATGCAACCTGGTTATGCTGAAGGGGAAGCTCCATAAACATCCAGACATGCCAAGGTGGCTGCAAGGTGGCTCAAGTCACAGGCTTGGGGATCTGTCTCCCCAGCTCCTTTATGTATAAGTATGCATGATGGCCATATGCATCCCAGTCACAAAAAGGTAGCAGATCATTAAAACTGACCATTTTTTCTCTCATGAGCATGAGATCCACATGCAATGACTATAATCTGGGCCCATTATTGTCTGATTTTGGATATATCACAATTTCTTTGTACTCTAGAATTTGTTTCTAAAAGAAATCAAAATCAATCAGGTTAAAAAAGCAATTCCTGGGGTTTTAGTCAAGATCTTCCACAGGAATAAACATAAGCACAAAAAAATCCACAAAATGGGAAAAGCAGCGCTACCATTTCTCTTGGTTCCAATAATTCCACTACAGTAAAATAGCTGACCAGCTTTTAGAGATCTGTAAAAACCTTGTCAGGGACAGGCCAGGAAGTTTCAAAAGTACCTGCCAATTTACACCACTCCCTATTTCTCCTTCTGAAAATAAAACAAAAAATCTCAGACATCTTTTGAGGGCTTGAAAAGCCAAATGCTCTGACCAGCTATGTCGTAGCTCAATCTATTGAGCTAGTCTATTCTGAATGTATTACCTAACAGATGGTTAAGTAGCACAACAACAAGGACCAACACATTTCATTTCAAAAATCACTTTAAAACCTACTTTTCAGCCCTCAGTGAAAAAAGAAATAAGGGGTAAAAGAACATTGCAGCTGGACTCTGGCTACATTCCTTCGTGTTTTGTGGTCTGAGCCTCAAATGAAATGCAGCAAAGATTTCAGAGTTTCCCTTTACAGTGTGCAGGTGCACAAGTAATGGTTTAGGCAAGGCGTCAGTCCAGACCTGGGCTTCAAACAGACCATACAAAGGAGAAAACTAGTTTTTGGTGTTTTTTCCCCCTTCTAGCAAAACTAGCTAAATAGAGCTTTGAACCCTAATATATCACATTCAAATAGCCACAGATGAAACAGGTAATCAGAGAGGGCAGAGGCTGAGGATTCCTAGGCCTATTACAATAAGCATAATTTATCCAATGAGTCATTTAATTCCTATTTTCCCATGAAGACCTGATTCCACCTAATACCCTGGAAAGGTTCACATGAAAATCGACACGCTCAGGAGAAAAGAAAACCATGTCTAATCTGCTCCTTCAGTCATCCAGGCTAATAACTGAGAGGCTGATTCAATCAACAAGCATAATCAATAAATGTATTTGTATTTAGATATTTATTTACACATCTATGTTGTTCCAAAACGGATCTGAAGTGCTTTACTGCCCAGTGAAAATATTTGATAGTTCATAAAATCTAAGAGAGCATCAACTGTGAACTGCATCATTAGCTTATGTACCACTAAGAAAAGATAAATGCTATCCATCATGCCATGAATTGTAAGATGTATCTCATTTTTAGCAATATTAAAATGTCGAAAAGTATTTACATTAGAATCAATAAAATACAATTTGTGTTTCAGTGAAAAGGGGAAGATAGAGGTATATAAAATTCATTCACTAAAAAGCAATTCCTGTGGTTCTCCTGGCTGCCAAAGAAAAAAATGAGTAACGTCATCACCAAAATCTCGCTGGCCTTCCCAGATTGCTTCGGAAAATCAATCAATAAACAAATCATCACTACTACTCACACTGGCGCATACTACTTGGAGTGCTCACATGTTAAGCTGCTCCTTCACAAATTGAAGTGCGCAGCTGATCTGGAGACAGAGTATTTATCATTTTGAGAAGCACCCCTCCTTCAAGCTCCCAAAGTGACTTTCCTACATAACTAATATTTTAAGGCAGATCATCATGCACAAATCTGATAAAAATCTGGAGAGATACTTAATTTTCTTAATATGGAACCTACAGAAGGTTGGGAGGCATTCTCCACAAAACTACAAGGTCATCTCCGTGAAAGACATATCTGGTTATGGTATTCTCTCCTCTTAAAATTACCTAGGGGTCCCTTCATCCCTTACAGGTAGTGTTTTTCATCATTACACAAACAAATGGAATGGAGTCAGCAAAAATGGTACAGTAAGTAGATCAAAGGACTTGTCCCTCTACAGAAACATTGAAAAAAAAAATCAAGCAAAAACTGTCAAAGGCTTACAACAACTGGCTGAACAATGAATCAAGAAAAAGGAAACTCAAAATCAGAAGGAATGCTTTGCAGCATTTTTACTTATCTTGTCCTTAACCCCCTCTCCAGCTCAGCAGTGGTCTTAAAGGCAGCAGGCTGCCCTTGTGGGGCCCTGACCCCTGGTTCTTAAGGAAGCAGAGCAGATCTTATTCTGAAAAAATTTGGGTTGGTTTGTTCTAACTTGTCTGGGGGCGACCTGCAGGACTAATGCAAGGTACTTGCCTTTGTTCTGCCTAGTCAGAACTCACTCAGTGAGGAAAAGCAGAAGACACCGCTCAAGAAGTAAGACAAACCAGAGCTTCCCTGGTGGCGCAGTGGTTGAGAGTCCACCTGCCGATGCAGGGGACATGGGTTCGTGCCCCAGTCCAGGAAGATCCCACATGCCACGGAGCGGCTGGGCCCGTGAGCCATGGCCGCTGAGCCTGCGCTCCGCAACAGGAGAGGCCACAACAGTGAGAGGCCCGAAAAAAAAAAAAAAAAAGAAAGCTCTCATATCAGTAACCTAACTTTACATCTAAAGGAATAGAAAACAAAACCCAAAACTAGCAGAATGAAAGAAATAATAATGATTAGAGTAGAGATAAAAGAGACAAAAACAACAGAGAGAATCAACAAAACCAAAAAGTCAATTCTTTGAAAAGATCCATCACATCTTCTTATACTAGCTAAAAGTTTTTAGCTGCAATAAGAAAATAAAAAAGGGCTTCCCTGGTGGCGCAGTGGTTGGGAGTCTGCCTGCCGATGCAGGGGACATGGGTTTGTGCCCCGGTCCGGGAAGATCCCACATGCCACAGAGCGGCTGGGCCCGTGAGCCATGGCCGCTGAGCCTGTGCTCCACAGCGGGAGAGGACACAACAGTGAGAGGCCCACGTACCGCCAAAAAAAAAAAAAAGAAAAGAAAAAAGACACAACTAAAATCAGAAATGAAAACAGACATCATTAAAGACCTTACAGAAATGAAAGGGATTATAAAAAATACTATGAACAACTGTCACCAACAAATTAGATAACCTAGATGAAATGGTCTTGTTCTTAGAAACACACAAATGATATAAACTGAGTCAGGAATATATAAAAAATATGAACAGACCTATAATAAGAAATTGAATCACTAATCAAAAACCTCCCAACAAAGAAAAGAACAGAACCACTTGGCTCCACTGGTAAATTCTAACAAACATTTAAAAGAAGAATTAACAGCAATCCTCAAACTCTTCCAATAAAGTAGAAGAGAAGGGAACACTTACTTCATAATGCTTTCTATGAGGCCACTATTACCCTGACAGAAAAGCCATGCAAGAAGACTATAGTCTTCTATATATTCCTTATAAATATACATGCAAAAATCCTCAATGAATTGCTAGCAAACTGAAGCCAACAGCTTATTAAAAGGCCCTCTTTGCAGAAATAGAAAAGATGATCTTCAAATTCATATGGAATTGCAAAGGGCTCTGAATAGCCAGAAGAGTACTGAAAAAGAACAAAGTTGGAGGATTCACAATTTCAAAATTTATTGTGGAATTGATATAACAACAGACATATGAACCTGTGGACTAGAACTGAGAGTTCAGAAATACTCTACGGCTAATTAATTTTCAACAAGTGTGCCAAAGCCATTCAATGAGGAAAGAACAGTCTCTTTAACAAATGATGCAGATACAGCTGGATATCCTAATGTAAAAGAATGGAGTTGGACCCCTAAGCCATAACATATACAAGAATTAACCCAAAGTGGGTCAAAGACCTACATATGAGAGACAAAATGCTATGACTATTTCAAGAAAACAAAGGGGTAAATCTTCATGAGCTTGGATTTAGCAATGGATTTTAGATATGAAACCAAAAGCTCTAGAAACAAACACACACAAAAAAGATAGATAAATTAGACCTAATCAAAATCCGAAACTTTTATGACTGTGGTAAGCATTTCATGATGTATATAGGTCAGTCATTATGCTGTACACCTTGAACTTTTACGGTGCTGTGTATCAATTATATCTCAATAAAACTGAAAGGAAAAATAACAGGCTGAAAATCTGAGTAGGTATTTCTCCAAACAAGATATACAAATGGCCAGCAAGAACATGAAGAAATGCTCAACATCAGTCATTAAGGAAATACAAATCAAAAGCACAATGATATGTATACCACTTTATACCAGGGAATGTAAGCTGGTGTAGCTGTTGTGGAAAACAGTTTGGTGGTGCCTCCAAAAGTTAAACATAGAATTACCATATGACCCAGCAATTCCACTTTAAGTTATATGCTCAAAAGAACTGAAAATGGATACTCAAGCAAATACTTGTACATGAATGATCACAGCCAAAAAGTGGAAATAACCCAAATGCCCATCAATAGATGAATGCATAAACAAAATGTGGTATATACATTCAATGGAATATTATTCAGCCATAAAAGTACATGAAGCACTGATTGTGCTCAATGTGGATACACTGAAAATATTAGGCTAAGTGAAAGAAACCCTAAACAACAGGTTACATGTCGTAAATGATTCCAGTTATACGAAATATCCAGAAGAGGTATCCATAGAGACAGAAAGCAAATGGGGTGGTTGCCAGGGACTGAAGAAAGGGGTTACTGGGTAGGAGGACAGGGAGTGACTACTTACTAGATACAGGGTTTTCTTTCAGGGTGATGAAAATGTTTTGGAACTAGATAGAAGTGGTGATTACATAATACCATGAAGATACTAAATGCCACTGAATTGTACACTTTAAAAAAGTTATGTTATGTGAATTTCACCTCAATTTTTTAAAAAGAGGAAAGAAACCATACTCATGTCCCCTTCTGTCAAACATATATATTTCAGGCTCTCTTTAAATAAAAGGTTTTGAAATTGAAAACAATACTTGGGCTATAAATTAATCAATGCCTTTGAAAAGGAACTGAATAAAACTATACACGTGCTCCCTGCCCTCCACTTACAAGCCCTACCAGATACAGTACTAAATTCTTCCACTGATGCCCACCTTTCCTGCCTTTTCTCTTGCAGTTTCCTAAATAGAGTGGAGGATATTTCATTCCTTCACGCCCACGGACACAACATTCGCAATCCATCAGTAGAACAGTGGTTCTCAAAACTGACTGCACATTGCAGTCACTTAAGGGGCTTTAGAAAAATATATCTCATGTCTGAGCTTATCAACTGAATCAGAATTTCTGGAGGAGAGGCATTTCCATGTTTCTATGCTAGATTATTTTTATTCTGCCTTTAGTATTTCCCTTGGTATAGGTCTGCTCAGATGCGTTTTCTCAGTTCTGACAGTCTGAAACGTCTTTATTTTGCCTTTACTTTTTTTTTTAAAATTAATTTATTTTTGGCTGCATTGGGTCTTTGTCGCTCTGCGTGGGGTTTCTCTAGTTGCGGCGAGTGGGGGCTACTCTTCATTGTGGTACGCGGGCTTCTCATTGTGGTGGCTTCTCTTGTTGTGGAGCATGGGCCATAGGCACATGGGGTTCAGTAGTTGTGGTGAACGGACTTAGTTGCTCCATGGCATGTGGGATCTTCCCGGACCAGGGATCAAACCCATATCCCCTGCACTGGCGGCAGATTCTTAACCACTGTGCCACCGGGGAAGTCCCCTGCCTTTACTTTTGAAGGATAATTCACTGAATACAGAATTCTAAGTTGGCAGTATCATTTTACATGCTTTAAAAATGTCACTGCAGGGCTTCCCTGGTGGTGCAGTGGTTGAGAGTCCACCTGCCGATGCAGGGGACACGGGTTCATGCCCCTGTCTGGGAAGACCCCACATGCCACGGAGCGGCTGGGCCCGTGAGCCATGGCCGCTGAGCCTGCACTCCACAACGGAAGAGGCCACAACAGTGAGAGGCCAGCGTACTGCAAAAAAAAAAAAATGTCACTGCATCACCTCCGGTTCCCAATCTTTCTCTTAAGAAATTAGCTTTCAGCCTTATTATTGCTCTTTTGAGGTAAATCTCTTTTCTCTCTAGGTACTTTTAATATTTTCACTTTATCTCTTTGGTTTTCAGCTGTTTTACTATAATTCCCCTAAGTATGTTTGCAACTTATTTTGTGTTGTATTTAATGCTTCTTGAACTTATAGCTTGATGTCTTTTGTCAAATTTGAACTCTGTCATTATCTCTTAAAATGTTACAATTACCCTGTGTGCTCTCTTCTCCCTCTCTGTGACTCCAATTATATGTATATTAGACTTTTTATTGTGTCCTACATATGTCTAGCACTTTTCGATAAATCCATCTCTTTTGTACTTGTGCCTGGTCAGGTATTTTCTCCTGGGCTATCTTCCAGTTCACAAACCCATTTTTTAGGTATGTACAATCTGCTGTTAAGTCTTTTATCTTTTTCCTGGTTGTCTCTCTGACAAATCTTTACGCATTTCATTTGGTGACTAGCGGCAACAGATATTACATGAATATGTGCAGAGTATATTATACTTACCTCACAAAAGCAAGTTAAATTTGAATGAGTCAATTTTGCTATCAACAGCAATTTTGACTACACTCTATTTTAAAGAAATGGAGCACTTTACAAAGGATATACAAAAATCACCACAATCTAGGTCACATTTTATATTTTTAATACAGTCGATGCTTCATACTGCCTTAATGTTAAAAGAATATTTTAAAAGGATACTTACTCTCTCTCCTTTTCAGTCAACTTGTCATTAATATTATCTTTGATTGTTGATCTTGATCCCTTATGAATTATAGGATATCTGAGGGGCACTTGTAGGAAAAAGGAAATCATTGATACTAAATGTGCAGTGTAACCAAGGGCAACGGCAATGCTTCCATCATCTTTTGCTGTAAATTCAAAAACAGAGAAATAGAAAATAACTATCTACCTTATAAATGTACCTATGAGATCATAATAAATCAATTTCAAGAGAGATTTTATAAGAAATAATTGATAAAATATTATTCACCTATCTAAATTATATGAATTTTATAGAAATCTAAACACATTAATAAGATTTGAAATTTCATCTACTACATTTAAAACTATTTCCCAATAATTAATGTGATGAGATTAAAATTTGATATATAATCTTAAGAGTTCTTACTGCATTCAAATCTCCATTACTCTCTTTCCCAGCATTTTTAAGGGCAAAAATAATACCTGAGTCTATTATACAATGCAAAAATTAGTTTCAGAGGTATAAACATTACATCTATATTAACATTATACATTTTACTCGTTAACAACTTTATAAGCAAAACAGTTGTACTGTTGTACTATTGTACAACGTTATTAATTCCAAGGTGAAGTGAAACAGCACAGTGCATCCTTATGGGGTATGGTCTCAATATTCATAAAGAGAGCATTGTTTAAGTCTGTGAAGTTTGAGATAGGATAAGGAGAAAAAAATGTTTTAAATAGTAAAAGGTCAAAAACCACATTGTTCATATATATTCTATTTATGCAATTTTTGTGTGGAAGCAACTGTTGGAAAAAATACATGTCTCCTACAGTCAAACATAAGTATGTATCTTTTAAGAAGTCACAGATTTTTAACTCAACATCTAGATTTCTGCTACTGCCTACCAAGTGACAAATAATCATTCAGGTACCCAGAACTGAGGGTAATACAATAAAAAGTTTTAAGCTTGCCCCAGGGGTAAGGAAAAAGTAACTGCTTGGTATACAATATTCTTAAAATACTTTAAAAAGTTCTCTGTCTCTCTCTGTCTCTCTGTCTCTCTCTCTCTCTCACACACACACACACACACACACACACATACACATTTAACACATATCTGGAATACATCTGGCTAGAGAAAGGCTGAAATGATTGAGATGACCTTGGCTTGAGTATTTCCTGATTTTTAAGAGTACCTTTAACTTCAATTATTAGTAATATTTTCCACATTCTTCTTTTTTATATTTAAACTTGGTTATCTAAGCACTACCTTCTTACTGTAGGACCCCTACTATAGCCGTATACTACTCAGTGCATTCTCCACCCTTGACTACCAAAGCAGATTCCTTGATCATACTGTAAAAATAGGTAACTTTTATTGTACACTTTTTTTTTCTGCCAGGAATTGACCATGATGCTTTATTTCTGATAGTCATTCATTCATCAACAATTAATAAACTGGGCACGTTTTATATGCTATTTCATTCAATTTATAGATGAAGAAATAAGGTTCAAAGAAGTTAAGGAACCTGTCCAAACTAAGATAGCTAGTATGTGGGTTGACCTGACACAGATGCCTCTGTCTTTAAGCACTCTACCATACTGTCGCAGAACTTTACTGTGGAATGTAACAATTTTTAACTTTGGAGCGTAGAACACACCAAGCATATAACACACGTGTATTATCTTAGTTTCTTCACACTCTTCTAGTAAGGGCAAAGAACACATAAAAACTCCTTGGTAACATGTTCGCTCAAATCAAACTGATGAAAAAAAAATCAAACAGCATTCCTTTCAACTGACTACTGGGCATGCCCTAACTGACGAGAATCCTATTTTTAGAGACCATGTGCTCTTGGCCCAGACTCACAGTACTATAATACTTTCCTACTGTTGAAATATGTATATCAGACTACCTTAGAAACTGAAATTACATTACATTGTAAATGCATTACATTATAATTTAATCATCATATATAATATCAGAGCCAGGAGAAACCTTAGAAATCACTGCATCTGATGCTATCAACTTAGAAATGAGAAAAATAAGATTCACGTGGCATAGTGACTTGGTCAAAGCCATATAAGTAAAAACTATGAGTGATGGAGTGGGAGAGAGAATTCTACCTACACCCCAGCCCCCCAAATATTTATCCCTGGAAGCACAGCTGGGATGGTGAGTTCCATCAGATGTTGCTGAATCCTGCCTCCTGCTTTCTCTAAAGAATAGGGCTTATCAAATTTAAAATATTTCTATCAGTAAAAGGACTTGGTCTTTCAGAACCTTCTTTTGAGGGGAGAGGAAGAAAAAGAGAACTTACAGTAAGTAAGCTTTTCCTTTCGTATGTGACCTTACAGAAAAGGATTTGAAAACTTCTAAAAATCAGAATGCCTCTCAGTTAGCCTGCCCAAAATAGGTCAAGTGCAAACTACAGTTTAAAAAATCTATCCAAAGCTAAACACTCAAGCATCTCCAGTTTTCCGTATTACTAAAAGGGTAATACTAAAGAATTAAGTTTGCCTATTTCGAGGACTACATCCACATATATAATAAAAGAACGGAAACTGGTCTTCTAACACCATCTCCTTTCAATAATCAAAACAATTTTATGGGTTTCCCTGATGGCGCAGTGGTTAAGAATCTGCCTGCCGATGCAGGGGACACGGGTTTGAACCCTGGTCCGGGAAGATGTCACATGCTGCGGAGCAACTAAGCCCGTGCGCCACAACTACTGAAGCCTGTGCACCTAGAGCCTGTGCAGCTTAAAGAAGAGAAGCTACCTCAATGAGAAGCCTGCGCACTGCAACGAAGAGCAGCTCCCACTCACCGCAACTAGAGAAAGCCTGCGTGCAGCAACGAAGACCCAAAGCAGCCAAAAATAAATAAATAAAATTAATTAATTAAAAACAAAACAGGGCTTCCCTGGTGGCACAGTGGTTGAGAGTCCACCTGCTGATGCAGGGGACGCGGGTTCGCGCCCCGGTCCGGGAAGATCCCACATGCCACGGAGCGGCTGGGCCCGTGAGCCATGGCCGCTGAGCCTGCGCGTCCGGAGCCTGTGCTCCGCAACGGGAGAGGCCACAACAGTGAGAGGCCCGCGTACCGCAAAAAAAAAAAAAAAAAAAAAAAAAAAAAAAAAAAAAAAAACCAAATTTCGATTAAATTTAAACATAAAAGGGCATCTCTAAGAGAATCTTATATATGTACATCAAAAACCAAAAAGAAATAGCAAAAACGGAAAACTGGGTAATACTGGAAATCAGTTTTGATTCTAGTTATTCAAACTCACCATTGTTTCCACCACAAGACTCCCCACTCCACCCATTAAAAACCCTAGGTTGTTTCCCATTTCAGGCCATAGTGCTCCGTCACAGCCTCGCAGTTAAACACTGTGGTGTTGGATTTCCAATATTGAAGCTTTATATTAAAAAGCATTTTAAAAGGACCACGGGTAAGGCATTACAGGGCCCAAGGGTATTCCAATACCCTCAAAAGGAAAACCACCTCCTGGTAGGGAAGTCACTTTCATCACCCCAAGACCACTGTACCTCCAATGGGAAAATGTGAGCTCATGTGGTTAATTATGGCTATTGCTGGCCACGAAACCTCAGATGTCACATTCTGTTGCCAATCACTTTAGCTAAAAAAACCAAAAGGTTTAAGGTTTCCAGCATTCCAAGATCTAAAAGACTTTTTACCTGCCAAAGCCAGAACCTGGCCCTCTGGGGTGTGCTTTTCCAGTAAGCATTAATGACGCCCCTAACACCTAATGCAGAGCAGAGGCTTGTATGCCTTATGCTGCTCTGGGGGTTAGAAAGGTCACAGATGATAGGTTTGTTGGTGAAAAGAAGTTAGAGGGGGAGTGGGAGGGTTCAGGGAGGAACAGGAATAAACCGTAGACTCAGGTAAGTGAAAAAGCCCTTATTAAAACAATGTTTTAAGGGGCTTACAAACAAAACAAAATTCTGCAGTTTCCTCATAATAAATATTTCTGGTTTTTCGGCCCTCTCACTGTTGTGGCCTCTCCCACTGCGGAGCACAGGCTTCGGACACACGGGCTCAGTGGCCATGGCTCACGGGCCCAGCCGCTCCGTGGCATGTGGGACCTTCCCGGACAGGGGCACGAACCCGTGTCCCCTGCATCGGCAGGCGGACTCTCAACCACTGCGCCACCAGGGAAGCCCTGTTTTTTTTTTAAATGTAGGTATCTACTCGGGGCTGCAGTAATTTTTATAATTAAATCTTTTATGTAATTGTTATGATAATAGATTCCACAAACCCACAATGGCCATGACAACATTATAAATTCATTCAAATGTCCCTGTGACTTATATGTTGGACAAACTATTAATATTCAAATGCATCCAAGTACAATAAGTGATCTAAAAGCTCTTACCATCCTGCCTTCCCAATCACTGAGGCAGCTGATTTGGTAAGGAACCATGCACCCACTGATCCAGACAGGACAAAATATTTAAGACTCTAATCATTGCCACAGCATCTATGGAATCATTCCATGTTCTCAATGAGACACTGTTTGACATATGGACTCTCCTTTCCAAGAAACCATGCCTGTATGAAGGGATACAGACACAGAAGGAAATCTGGGTCTCATTACCACGAAAGGCTCTCATGTTATGGATTACTTAAAAACACACACAGTTTTCTTTTTTTTTTTGGATGAGAAATGTCTCAGTCAATGGAACTCAAATGAATACCCTTCACTGGACAACTTTCTCCCGTTGTGTCCCAGTCTCTCTGGAATACTCTAACTGAAACTTACCCAGTTAGAAGAGGAGAAGAGCACAGTAAGTGTTGGGTCACTATGGAGGAGTTTCCCAAACAGTATCAAGCCATACAATGTAAAGTCTATCCCAGCAAAGTCTCATGAATATAACAGAATAACCGGTTTAGAGTTCTGTCACTAGAGTCTTACTAAGAATGCAGCTGCTACAGAACACTAAAGGTTGTCAGAAGTCTGGAAGAGGTTATTATTCAAAACAAGGAAGAAAACTGCATCATGACAGGAATAATATGGACCTTAAAATCAGGCCGACCAGGGATGATTTTAGCTCTGCCACTGGCTAGTATGAGTCTTCGGAAAAATTAACTAATCTCTCTGAGCTGCAATTTTCTTGTCTTTAAAAAAAAAAAGTTGAGTATAACTCTTTCCCTCACAGAAGGAATTAATTCTCACAGTGGTGAGAATTAAATAAACAAGACAGCATCATGTATGATGTTCCATGTTACCATATTTCTACTCACCGAACCTAAAATGTCCCATCCTTCTTTCAAAAGGGGAATACTATTTCATCTTTTAGAATACCTCAGGTATCATCTTCTCTATAAAGATTTTCCTGATTCCCTCCTGACAGACCTGATTATTCCCACTAAGTCCCATGTACCTGGTATAAACTTCTAAGTGCCTCGTTAACCTCAAGTGGACTGAAGTTTCATGGAGGTAGGATCAATGCCTTGGTCAGTTTTGTATACTCCCAGCACCTGACACCGTAAATGACACACACAAGGCACTCAGTAAATTTAGTACATGGAAGTGCCTTACAGAATGCCAACGTAAGATTTTAAAGTCCAATACTACCATATGTGCTGCTTAAAATTTCTGATTCCTAGGAGTCATGGGAAGTAAACAGGGCCTTAGAGTAGAATTAAATATTTATTTCATTTTATCGCCCATTTCATTTTTTTAGCAGTAAAAACTGCACTTGAAAGCTAAACTAACTTTTTTAAGGGAAGAAGGAATGTATTCAGCTTGTTGGGCATACTAAGTATAGATAGCAAACAAAAGCTAGGAAAAACTAGGAAATAAATCACCTCCAGAAAATAAAAATAGAGTCAAGAAACATCCCAGAATGAATTAAGGTGATACTCCAATACTGATAGCCCTGCTTCTCTTGTTGCCGCCTCTCAGATCATTCTGTATTTAGCAGTCAGAGTGACTTTTAAAAAACATAAATCAACTCATATCATCCCCCTTCTTGAAGCCCTTCAGGGGTTTCCCACTCCACTGAGAAGAAAACAGAAACTCCTTCCAGAGGCCTCAAGGCCCTGGCTGACTCTCTTACCTCTTCTGATAGAACTCTTCCCTTCTCTCACTATGCTCCAGCTACACAGGGCTGCTCTGGTCTTTTCTGTCCTTCCTTCCTTCCTCTCTCTTGCAACTAATTCCAATTACATTTATTGAGTGCCTTCTATATGAAAAGCCCTTTCAAATGCAATCTCAGTTAATCATCACAATGAACTTAAGATGTAAATATTACCTCATTTTACAGGTGAAGAAATTAAGCTCTGAGAGATTACATGATCTGTCCAAAATACAGGTATTTTCTCCCATGCCCCTCACCCTGAATTTTTTCAGATATATCAAGCCCATTCCTCCATATCCTCCATCATGACCACTCCCTCTTCTAAGAATGCTCCTCCCCCAGCTGTAGTGTAGTCGGTTCCTTTCAGCCTTCAGATTTTGGGTTAAATGTTTCTCCTCAGACAGGTCTTCTCTGACTGCTTTATCTACAGTAGGTTCCCCTATTCTCTAAGATAGTGTATTCCTTTATTAAACACTTTTTAAATACTTATTTTCTTGTTTATTGCCTGTCTCCCTCAATAGGTTGTATGCTCCATGAAAGAAGAGAATATATTTGCTTTTTCCATCATTATATCCTCAAAACACAGCACAGTGTCTGGCATTCAGGTGCTCAACTGATATTTTTTCAATAAATGAATACTCTGTATCCCTGCAACCTGACACAGGGCTCAAGGTACTTAATAGGTTTATTAAATAAATGAAGGAATGAAAGAATGGGGGAAAAGATGTGTCATGAGCTTCAAGACACCATAACATACAAGTAACACCTAAAATTAACACCAAAGCACATCTGTATGACTTACAGAGATTAGAGGGAACACTGTACAATGGAAACCAGACAAATCCCAGCAAGATCATTGTTTAGCTTTTGTGGTCTCATACAAGTCACTAAATAGCTCATTTACACATTGTAAAATGAGATTATACCACCTTCCTTATAAGGCAAAATGTCTTGCCCTTAAATAAAATCTTAACAATCATGTAAAACAGGTAGTACATGAACTAATGTGCTCATACTATCAATTAGAAAATCAACTCAAAGCTTAGATGACTTGTTCCAAAATAGATGGTTTCTAGAAAGGGAACCAGGACTCAAATATAGGCCTTCCCATTCCTGTTTTAATCACTCTTCCTTTTTTTTTTTAATTTATTTTTTATTGAAGTATAGTTGAATTACAATGTTGTATTAATTACTGCTATATAGCAAAGTGACTCAGTTATACATATATTTACATTCTTTTTCATATTCTTTTCCATTATGGTTTATCACAGGATACTGAATATAGTTCCCTGTGCTATATAGTAGGAACCTGTTGTTTGTCCATTCTATATATACCAGTTTGCATCTGCTAATCCCAAAATCCCACTCCTCTCCCCCTTGGCAACCACCAGTCTATTCTCTGTGTCCCTGATTTTGTATCTGTTTCATAGCCAGGTTCATTTGTATCACTCTTCTTATGTCCCAACTACTTGTAAGTCTTGTTGTAAAGGACAAAGGAGGTAATATATTAAAAGTCTTAAATGTTAAAGGACCACAAATAACAACATTTTCTTTATAGGGAAATGGAAGAAAGTCCCAATCAGGACTAGTAATGCTTTCTTCCTGAATAACTTATTCCCAAATAGATTAATGTGCTAGCTTTGGGAATAATCTACACAACTACTTAACAGTCCTCAAAGCATTGTTTATATTAGGAGAAAAGAACCCACTTTACTAACAATAAAAGTAATCTTTCTAACCAATATGCCAAATAAAATAAGTTCTTTTCTCTGGCATACTGGTAAAGGGATTAGGAAAAATATTTTTAAATATAGCAATTACTATGAATCATATCTATAACATCTTTAATGTAAATTTATTTTAGTTAAAAGAGGACAGAAATGACAGTACAACAAGTTTAACCTACAGGGGTGGGAATGTCACAAAATTAAATTTTCAAATACATTTTACATCAGCAGAAATATGGTTTCCTAAATAGAACAAATTAATGTTTATTGCTTTGCTCCCAACACAAATTTTTCATGAAAAATCAAACCAAAAGGACAGGGATATTATTAGTATTCTTGAGAATCCTACTGTCTGATTTTCTTAAAGCTCATTCAAAAAGTATTTTCTTTTAACTTTCAAATAGAAAGTTCAACAATTTTTTTGTTTTTTCATGATTAGACCAAATATCCTCTTAAGTCTTCCATCAGGGAATCTGACTCTATATACTTACAATTGGGAAGGGACAGAAGGTCCAGAAACCCTCTGGATAAAGTGCCAGGCAACCAACATTTCAAGATCTCTCTCTTTTTCCCTGCAACATACCCGTATATTATACCAAATCTTTAGAAGTATAAGAAATAAGATACCTTGGAAGTCCTCAGAATTAGGCAACTTGACACCACATACAAAGTAATCCTTATGCTCATTCTGTAAATACAACCAAAGAATGAAATTAAATTTGTTTATGTATAAAGCAAAGAAGTTCTAAATCTAAAAAATTTACGTCAGTATTAATTCAAAGACAATACTGTCATAGACTCAAATTATTAACCAAATTGTTGAAGCTGAATGATGAGTACATGATGATTTATTATACTATTCTGTACACTGATATACACTTCAAATTCTCTATACTATAAACATTTAAAACATCATATCTAAGCAAAAAACCGTGTCAAATTTTAATCATAAAACTATCGTTTGACCAATTTATAGCTATAAATGAAAATTTTTAAGTAGAATTAACAAGATTCTGTGAGCAACCTAAAATCCTATTAGGTTTCCTCTCAGAAAATTAGTCTTTTAAGTCTCTTTTCATTAAAAAGAAAACAAAACCACCAAATTTAGCAGATTTAGTTCTCTAAAAAATATTCTAACCAGTTACATTTGTATTTACTCTAAGGAACCAGATTCAGAAACTTAATATCCTGACAGTTACCTCAGGAATATCTTAGGTAATACTAATAAATATAAATTAATTAGCCGTTGTATTTTTAAAGCAATGCACGTGTATCTGCATCTATGTGTCAGATATGGTGAAAGCTGATAATTTGGTTGAGTGAAAAGGTCTTAAAGAAACCAGAAATAACTTGGCATTCTTTCAGATGAAGATGAGTGCACCCCACCACCAAACTGATAGAAAATAAATCAAATGGTGGACCCTAATGCCAACTAATTCCAAATCTACTTTTTAAATAAATATTAGCTTCTGAATGAATCATGACAGAGCATATGATTAAGACTAGAGCAATGAGTTTTTGCTTTGAGAGAAAATTTCAAACAGAAATCATCTTAAAAAAAATTTTTTTTTCCCCAGAAAATTTGAAACTTACCAAATCAATAGGGTAAATGTAGGAAAGCTCAGATAGTAATTGCCTGCAACGAATTGTCAACTGGGCATTAGTCTTCAGAAAGAGTTCTCTAATGAGGAAAAAAAAAACACATTTGTTAAAAAAAAACATGTTTGCATGCTTTCTAACAGTTATTTCCACCTAACTGATGCAGAGAAAGATTAATGGTCTGTACTGGGCCACAGAAGTAGAAGCAAGAATAATAGCTAACATGAGTCATGACCTATCACTAAATACTATCAATCAAGCTAACTATACTGAGGCCTATTTTATGTGTCCAACACCATGCTAAGAGATGTGAAACGTACAAAATCACTGGCTGGGCACCTACTACTACATGCCAGGAGCTTCACAAATGGCTTTAATTACTACAACAACTTACTCGGTTGATATTATTATACCCATTTTACAAACAAGAAAACAAGATTTAGAGAGGCTCAGTAAGCTGACCAAGGTCTCATTTAACCTGAGGCCAATTTGTTTTTAGGAAATATCCATATGGTATTTCCTCAAAAAAGTATTCTATTTTCATTTACAACTACAGATATTATAACTACCTCAAAAAATAACCTGCTGCCATATTACAAAAATAACAGAATAAAAAAAGGACAAAGCAAAAAGCTGTGGCATGAGATGATGTAGCTCTTCTCTTGAACTATTTAAGAAACATGACCAACAGCTAAAATACCCGTAGAGCATATTACCTGCTCAGCTGTGTCAACAATTAAAAAGGAGGTAATTTGGGAGAAACAGTAGGTCAAAGTGGAATCTAAAGTAGTACAATGCAAAGAGCACTGAAGACTTAAAGGGATTTAGTCCTGCTTTCCTAGTGAAATGGACAGAGTAACCTCCAGAGCTCTGCTTTCCTATCTGCAAACTGAGAGGATTAGACTATCTCCAAGGTTCTTTTCAGGTTTCTCAATTGCTAAGGTTTCTTAAGGAAAAATGCAGGATGGGATGACTTTCTAGGAAAAGTGAGTGAAGATGAGGAAAAGATCAGAGGTGGTAACAAGTTAAGCATGTGCTGGGAAAAATAACGGGAAAAACTATTAGCATTTGTTAAATGAATGTCACAGAGCAACTGAAATTAGCTACAGCTGTATGGGGCCACTTTATTGAAGGTTATTTGACAGTGAGGCAAAACAATCACCATTGGTTCTTAAGAAGAGAAAAAATGATCGTAAAATAGTATTTTAGGAGGGCTTCCCTGGTGGCGCAGTGGTTGAGAGTCTGCCTGCCAATGCAGGGGACACGGGTTCGTGCCCCGGTCCGGGAAGATCCCACATACCGCGGAGCGGCTAGGCCTGTAAGCCATGGCCACTGAGCCTGTGCGTCCGGAGCCTGTGCTCCGCAACGGGAGAGGCCCGCGCACCGCAAAACAAAACAAAAAAAACAGTATTTTAGGAGAAGTCTGCTAGCAACATGGAGGATGAACTGAAAACTGGAGAGACTGATGTTAGAGAGAGAACCTGGGAGCTGTTGAGGTCAGCCAAGAGAGCTAACAGAAGTCTGAAGGAGTTACTGAAGAAAAACTGTAAGCTGCACTAAATGTAGAAGACAGGAAGAGGAGGAGATTCAAACATTAAGTCACAGTGCTGTGGCCCTGAAATCTAGAACAGTGTCCATGCTTCCGATTCTGACTACATACTAGGAGGTCTCATAACCGACTCTAGCACAGTAGGTATTGAACAAGTGAAAGTGGCGCTGAACATATTAACTGGTACTAATACCGGCAGCTTTAAAAAATACTCCTTTTCCAAATCCTCTCCTCAAAGTAAACTCGACACTCATAACAACCATTCGCAGTGTTCCATTTACCTTTTCGCAGTACACTCCTTCCTCAACTCATTTAGGGATTCCTTCTGGAGTTGAAGCTTGAGGTGCTCAGCCGAAAATGCACTTCCTAGAGAGAGACGAAAGGAGACAATTCCAGATGGAACACTGCAGACAGGACTGCCCAGTCACAACCGAACAGGCAGAGCCCAGTCCCCTGACTGTGAGAGGGAAATAAAAAGAGTTAAAAGGTAAAATGGGTTGGGGTTGGAGGACTTCTGGGGGGATTAATGAGAATAAACTTCCTATTGCTTCCTTTTTTTGTTGTTGTTGTTGCTTCCATTTTTATACAGCTTCTAGCAGGAGTCAAAGAGTAAGAGTTTAGGATTCTCTGCCTACAGATTTCTGGGTCACTGACCAAGAAACTCAGATGCAATTTTCAAAATTCAGACAACTTCAGTTTTAAAAAAACTGGCTATGGACTCTGGGTGCTAAGGATGATTCACTAAAGGTTCATCAATTGTAACAAATGTACCACTTTGGTGGGGGAAGCTTTGCACAGGTGGGTGGTTGGGAGTATACGGGGAATCTGTACCTTCTGTTCAATTTTGCTATGAACCTAAAACTGCTCTAAAAAGTAAAGCTTAATTTTTTCTAAAAAGGTGGTTAATTTGTTTTTAACTGCAAATGCTATATAACATTACTGAAAGTATAAAAAGTAGAGCAGGAAAAATTACCCGCATATTGACTACTACAATATAGTTCATCAATATAAAGTTTTTTATGAAGTTTCATCTTATTCATATACATAAGTAGTTTTAGTTACAATCACAGTGTGCAGGAAATGTGTATTCTGATTTTTCCAAATTATGTCTCAAGCATTTTTACATGTTGACAGATAGTCTGAGTTACAATGTTTAATGGCTTGTAAAATTTAACTCCATAGATGTGAATTAAAAGAATATTCCACATTTTAACTGATACCCCAATACCTCAATTCCACTACAGGACTGCTTTAGCATTGCAATGATTAATATTTGTGTATAAGCCTGATCTTTTGTATTTATATCAACTTTGGAATTTCCATTTTCATTCATGTGATCATAAAATCCTTTTACATCTTCCTACTCTAAGAAAATGAGCCTGTCTCAGGAAATTCCAAAGGTCCTGAAACACAGAAAAACAGTCTTAGATCCTGACATACTAAGCTCTAGATCTTAAAAAGAAGCTTAGGGACTTCACTGGTGGCGCGGTGGTTAAGAATCCGCCTGCCAGTGCAGGGGATATGGGTTCGATCCCTGGTCTGGGAAGACCCCACATGCTGCGGAGCAATTAAGCCCGTGTGCCACAACTACTGAGCCTGTGCTCTAGAGCCCACAAGCCACAACTACTGAAGCCCGCGCGCCTATAGCCTGTGCTCTGCAACAAGAGAAACCACCGCAATAAGCCCGCTCACTGCAACTAGAGAAAGCCGGCATGCAGCAATGAAGACCCAATGCAGCCAAAAAAAAAGGCCAAAAAAAAAAAAAAGAAGCTTAGTTTCATGAACTGTGATCTAACAGGAAAAGGTGCCCTAAACTCTTCTGCACATCTAGGGAGGAACAAGAAGTAGTTTAATTGATCAAAATACAGTTTGGACCTTAGAACTAAATTCACCAACCTAAGTAATTTTATCAACATATGTCTAAGCACCCTGCTCTTCTCTCTCAACTGTATTTAAATGACCAGTAAGTTGTTAACTCTGCTCCCCAAACAGAACTTAATCAAGGAATACCACTTATCTTCTTTAGCCCCAATATAATTCCTCACCAGATTTCCATATTGATAATAGATAGCATTGAGATAATCCCTCAATGATTTCAAAGACATCTGGGTTGACAACCTCTACCCCTCACCCAATGCACTTTTACCAGAAAGCACATGAATTCTTCCACCACTATACAAATTTGCAATGTTATTCTTCATCCCAGATAAAAGGCTGCCTCAATTCTAGTGAAATCACAAATGGGCCGAGACAGATCTGGGTTTCAAAATGCAAATGTATGCACCCTCTTTAGCTTTGAATGTCTTTAGAACATATCACACGACCAAAAAGAAAACAAAAACAAAAACAAAAACTCTTGCAAAACAAAGAAGGAAAACAAAATTTAAAAATACACAGCCAGCTAACAGATGGGGTAAAAAGTTAATAATAGGTAAATCTGGGTGAAGAATGTAAGTGTTCTCTGTACTCTTATTCTTGCAATTTTTCTATAAGTCCAAAATGATTTCCAAATAAAAAGTAAAAGAGTAGATCCAAACCCAGAAAAAGGTCTCCTGAAAGGCTATGGTTTTCCCACAGGCTTTAACAGAACTAAGGCTTTAGAACACAGACTGGCAACATCTCTCCAAAACATATCAGGTTCATTTTTCTGTTAAAACGTAATACGTCTCATTGGTCACCGGGTGGTCTCTGGAAAAAAACTGAGTGAGTCTGGTTTAATTAGGCTCAGGTAGAGAAGAACTAAGTATTTCAAGATACCTCAGAAAACTCAACCTAAGTTCCAAAAGTCACTTCATAGGAAGTAATAACATTGAGGCAATGATGTGCTCAAGCTCTTTACATGTTGTTCAAGTCATATATTACCAGCCTGAATACTACATGATTGGTGTTGTGTCCTCCTAAGGATATTACATATAGAAGCAATGATATCCATCTTTAAGACTATGGATATATCCTGCTTCTCATCTAACTTTCTCTCCAGATTTAGCATTGATTGGTGTCTTCTGCTTGAATCAATTTTTACTACTATGGTTGCAAAATAATATTCCAACTCCAGTACTTCCTCCATACTTATCAGTCAGCATTCAGCATCCTTCTCTAAGCAACAGCCCTTCCTTCTCCATTAGCTATCTATTATCAGTATGGAATCATGAATTCTCTTTTATTTTTCAAAGATTTATAATTCATTACTGGATTTAATTATTTTGGTGCTCAAGTGGTCCCAGATTTGACCAGCCTTCAGCCTTGTTCCAGTGCCCTTCTGATATACTACGATCATGTTATTCAAAATATTACCTTATTTACTTTAATTGCTGCAGGAACTGTAGTGATATCCCCTCTCTCATTCCTGATACTGGTAATTCACGCTTTCTCTCTTTTTACTCAGTCAGTCTGGCTAGGGGATTATCAATTTTATTGATCTTTTCAAAGGACAGTTTCATTGACATTCTCTACTCTCTTTTTGTTTTCAATTTGACTGATTTCTGCCCTCGATTATATCCTTCCTTCTGCCTGATTTGGATTTAATTTGTTCTTCTTTTCTAGTTAAGGTATAAGCTTAGGTTATTGAATGAAGGCCTTTCTTCTTTTCTAGTATAAGCATCAAATGATATAAATTTCCTCTAAGCATGCATCCCTTAAAATGTTGATATATTTTCATTTTCATTCACATCAAAATATTTTCCAATTTTCCTTGTTATTTTTTCTTTGACCCATGGTATGTATGTGTGTGTGTGTATTTGTTGTACAATTTCAAAATATTGAGTTTTCCAGGTATCTTTCAGTCAGTGATTTCTAGCTATTTCTGTTTTGGTGAGAGACAATACTTTGCATTATTTTGATTATTTTGCATTTATTTGTTTTATGACACCAAATATGGCCTAACTAAATATTCCATATGTATATTCTGCTGGTGTTCTACTGTTCATTAGGTCAAGTTAGTTGATAATGTTGTTAATGTCTTCTCTCCTTATTGATTTTCTCTCTACTCGTTCTATAAATTACTGAGAAATTAGTGTTACGGTTACCAACTATAATTATACATGTAGCCATTTCTCCTTTCAGTTCCATCAGTTTTTGAGATATATATATATATATATATATATATATACACACACACACATACACACACACACATATATATAAGCTTAGTTGTTATATTCATACATATTTAGAATTGTTATGTCTTTTCATGAATTTGCCTCTTCACCATAATGTAATATCCCTCTTTATTGCAGGTAATATTCATTGTTCTGAAGTCTACCTTGCCTGATATTACTAGAGCCACTTTGGCCTTCTTTTGGTTGGTATTTGCATAGTGCATTTTTTCCATTCTTTTACCTTTAATCTATCTATATCTTTAAATTAGAAGTGTGTTTCTTGTAGATAGGCTTTAGTTAGGTCTTTTTTTTTAATCTTTAGAAAATCTGAACAATCTCTTTTTTAACTGAGGTATTTAGAACATTTACACTTAATATAATCATTGATACATTTAGATTAAGAACTACCATTTTGGGCTTTCCTGGTGGCGCAGTGGTTGAGAGTCCGCCTGCCGATGCAGGGGACACGGGATCATGCCCTGGTCTTGGAGAATCCCACATGCCGCAGAGCAGCTGGGCCTGTGGGCCATGGCCGCTGAGCCTGCGCGTCCGGAGCCTGTGCTCCGCAGTGGGAGAGGCCACAACAGTGAGAGGCCCACGTACCGCAACAAAACTACTAGTTTGTTAGCTGTTTTCTCAATGTTCCATTTATTCTTTGTTTCTTTATCCCTCTTTCTCTATGCTTTTGGATTTTTTTTATGACTTCCTCTTTCTTCACTATCAGCTCGTTCTTACCTCCCTCTAAAATTTTTAGTGGTTGCCCCAGAGTTTACAATATAAAACTTAAATTAATAACAGTTTACCTTCAAATAAAATTGTACCACCTCATGTAAAGTATAAAATCCTGACAACAGTACACTACCAACTCTTCCCTTCCCCACTCGTAAAATACTTCATAAATTTTACTTTATGCATGTTATAAACTCTAAAACATTATTTTTGCATTAGAAAATCAATAGTCTTTAGAGCAATTAAAAATAAGAAAAAAATTTCTTTATAATATCTTCCTTTCAACCATTTCTGGAGCTCTCAATTTTTGTGTGTAGAGCTAAGTTTCTGTATGGTATCTTGTTTCTCCTGCTGAAGAATTTCCTTTATTATTTCTTAAAGTATAAGACAGCTGATAATGAAATAACTTAGTTTTATGTGAAAGGGTCTCTTTGCACTTCAGTTTGGGTAATTTCTGTTGACCTATCTTCAAGTTCAATGATTCTTTCCTCAGTTGTGTTGAATCTACCAATGAGTCTGTCAAAGGCATTCTTCAGCTCATTACTGTGTTTTTGGTTTACAGTCTATCCATTAGACCGTTTCTTACAGTTTCCACCACCTCTCAGCTGAAATTTACCATCTGTTCTTGTATGTTATCCACCTTTCCACAAAATTCTGAAGCATATTAACCATAGTTATTTTAAATACTCTCTCTGACAGTCCCAACATCTAAGTCATCTCTGAAGTCTTTTTCTGTTAATTTCTTCTCCTGTCAACCTTCTGTTGTTGGTGGTTGTGTTGGTAATGGTAGTGATGGTTTTTTTGTTTTGGTTTTGCTTTTTTTTTTTTGGTCTCAAAAATTTTGATTTAATACTGAACATCATTTGCAGGGCAACAGAGAAAGAAAAAGGCATGCTTATTCTTCTGCTAATGTGGAGGAATGAGTCAATACAATCAAACCGAGCTGGATTTGGGTTCCGTTGCTGCCATGATTACCTTCAGTGCAGCACATTCTTCAAATTGCCTCTTATTTTTCCCTTTTGGGGGTGGTGGTGGCATTGGTGGTAATGGTGAAGATGGTCTGACAGAGGCGTTTTCTCAATGACACTATACTATTCCCAGATTTAGGTATTCCCTGTGAACCAGCACCTAAGTAAGGGTGTCTCACCATGCTCTTGCTGCTCCGCCTACAGTGACTTGTTATTCTATGCTTTCTAGCCTGGCTGGGGAGGAAGGGAGGGAAGTTCCTCTGTTGTCCTGGTTAAACCAGGCCATACTCTGTGTCCCTGGGTAGGGCTTTCTCAGTGATACTTTCCCTCCCCTAGGGACTGGCTGCCTTGAAATCTTGGTACTTGGATAGATTCAAGCAAAGTTATAATTCTGTACATTATCCAGCTTTCTCGTTGTTAGTGTGGAAGTGATGCTCCTTCCACCTTTCTACATCCCACAGGCTGGAAGTCAAATCTGAGGATATTAATTTAAGTTTTTTTAAAGCTCTTCTCTGTGCTTTGTATTTTCTGTTTCTTTTAGGTCACCTATTCTGTTTGTTCAACCTGGTCTAATTCATAGTGTTTTCCTCAAATATCTGATGACCCTTGGTTTTCCCTTTAAATCCATGAATAAGTGATTAGATTGGTTAGTATAGGTAATAATGCAGGTTCCCTTTGAAGTTATAAAGATTTATTTACATAAAAGCCTTCACCCCTGAATGGCAGCTCAGCGTAAGTGGGCAGTTCTTGCTGACAATTAGCGTTCCTTCAAGGTATATGTGCTGGGAGAAGGCAGTACGTTTACTTTGAATCACTATCAAATAAGGAGAGGTTTACTTTGGGATTATGTTACTTTAGGGTATTTCACTCTTAAGTAGAGTTGCCTTTCATGTCTTCCCTCTGGGTTGGTTGTAAAATTCCACAGTCAGGCTTTGCTCTACATTTCTATGCCAAAATCTCATACCACGGAACCTAACCAGGTCAGGAATCCATTATGTTTAGAAAGCAGTTGGAGCAAATGTTATAGGAAGTTACCCCAAATTTACAAAGGAAAGAAAATGGGCCAGTAGGCCCAGTTACCCTAATTATTGCTCCATCATTCCTCATTTCCATACCTGGGAATTGCAAGTTGAGGTATCTGAGAGCTCTACCAGAAACTCCCACTGCAGCCTCTTCCACCGTATTCCAGGTTGCAGTTTTCCTCTGCTCTAGTTTATTCATCAATACAATTCTATCTACTTTGTGTCTTTGAGAGCTATGTCAAAAATCTTTGCTATTCCAATGGCACCCTCTTTTATTTTCACCATCACCAAGGACTTACTTTTTATGCATGTATCTTTATCATCATATCAATGAGTCATTGAGAGGGAGAGAAAGCAAATACATGGCTTGGTTTACCATACTTCGAAACTGCTTTCTGAAACCCTTGGCCCTATCCATGATACACCATGGCCCCTCTGTTCAGCAAGAACTCAAGTCAGACACTTTAATTTTAATAACCAAATGTCAATGCTGTCTCCTATAAATTGAATAGCTGAAGAATATGAATCTTGTTTCAATCAACTAAACAAAACACAGACTCTTTAGGCTCCCTCTCACCGAGAGTCTGGTCTCAGACTGGCCAGTGGCCAGCTCCTGTCAAAATTACAGTTAAAACCAGTAAATTGTCATTCTTCTGAGCTTTCTACATCAAGGCAGATGACCAAAAAGCAATATACTTCGACTATTTTAGTTTTTCTCCCCACAGAAATGCCTTTTCTGTACTATGATTTATGATGCTCCCGTTCTCAAGGGTTAATAGATATTTCTTGCTGTAACTTTTGCAAAAATTTGCAATTGACTGTATTTCATTATGATATCTAATATCTAGCATATAAGAAACTGCATGCTAAATTCCTCTTGGAATTTGGTGCCAAGAGAAGATTTTTTTCTCCCTAAAGAACTGATATACTTCCTTGTAACAGGCAAAGGGAAGCACTGATACCTTTCATAACTCTACACAATTGGCTTGACAGCTAAGAAGGTCAGAGTTAATTTAATGCTTAAAAACAATAGGCAGATCCTATGGGAGGAAGTGTACTATACTGGAAAGCCCATGGACTTAGGAATCAGAAAGATCTGGGTTAAATTTTACTTTCACGACTCTAAACAAGTGTTAACTTCTCTGAACTTCATTTTCCTCATCTGTAAAATGGGGATAATTTCACTTTTACTGAATATTTGCATTTTCTCAACCTGCTCCCATGAAGCTCCAAGTAGAGAGAGAAAAGTACACAACCAGCCTGATTGATTTTACCTTAAAAATAACAACCACAAAGCACAAACAGGCACCACATCCAATAATCCTATCACAATTTCCTCCTTAGTCTGCTTTCTCATTCTTGGAGATGACTACTCCATACATTCCCCCCAATCCTTAAACCTCCTCTAAGTCCAATATATTAATTACCTTACCTCGTAAACCTTGAAATAATAGGAGGATTTCTTCATAATCCTACCTACCACCAAATATGAAACTCGGCAGCCTCCATGCCATTTTCTTAGCCTTCTCCTCCTGTTCAATGGATAAGGCAAATATCTTCGCTTACACTTTGAATTCCTTCTTCTCCAACCTCATGTCATGCTGCTACTCTCTTCCTAACAAATTATGTTCCAGCTACAGTGGCGGCCTTTCTATCCTACAATACAGGCACTTCCTATGTCCAAGCCTTTTCACGTGCTGTTCCCATTGTTGTTACCCCAGCAATTCTTATCTTGCAAGACTGAGCTCCTCAAGCCATCCTTTTCTGAGCAATCTTTGTAAAAATGGTCTCCCATAGTTAACTTCTATCACCACAGCTTGTTTCCAGTCCTTCTCACAATCTGACATTTACTTTATTTGTTGGTTTCTTGTTTACTATCTTACCCATTAGGTAATTATCCAAAATTGGAAGTCTTGATTCTTCCCCTTTCTCCCTTTCCCCCAACATCTGCTTCTCCTCCAATATTTGTTCTGATGAATGGTTAATTATCTGGCCAGTTGTCCAAACCAGAAATTGGAAATTATCTAAATCTTTCTCTCTCCTTCTCTCCTCCAATCCACTAAACCATTAACAGTAGAGTCCATCATTAAATATCTCTTGAACCCACACACTCCCTCCTCCCTTTACATTTCCAAACTGTTTAGATTTTAATTATGTACTGCTTAGATTACTATAATAACTTCTGTCATGACAATTCTCTACGCTTAACTCTTCAAAGAGAATTTTCTAAAACATACGTCTAATCTCCTATATTATAGTCATCAACACAGTTGTATCTACTTTTTGTCTTTGAGAAATTTGCTTATTTCAATAGATCTCCAAACTTTATGACATAACTTCCTTTATGATTAGGTTGTTATTTACCTTTCTAGCCTCTCCTGGGGACCTTTACTCAAAGGTTAGCTGAGGCTTTACTGGAATTACCTGAAATTCTCTACTCTACTTCCATGCCTCTGTATAGCTGTTCCCTCTACCTGGAAAGTCTCACCTTCCCTCCATAGCTATCTACTACATATTCTCCTAGACTAAGCTCAAATGTCACCTCCTTTACATGGTGTTCTGATTTTCAGATGCTCATCTTCTGTGTTCCTATGGTACTCTCCATGTATTTTCTGTCATATAACCATCACATCTGTCATTCTGTTTCTAACATCTTACACAATGCCTGGTTCCTTCTGTCTGCTCCATAAATGATGAATAAATGAACTGACAAAGGCACGCGTGTACATACACACATCAATGCCCTTCCCACATCCTTTACATGCCTTACGATCTCCTTTTACTTCTGTGATAAAACATCTAATTGTACATTTTTTGTAAATACTACTTCCAATGCTTTGGGGTAATAAGTAGAGAAAAAATGATGACAAACCAAAATAAAATTCTGTCCGGTGGCTTATTTCTACACATCTATACTTTCCATGGCAAGTATAGGGGGAGAGGGGGAGATTTAAATATGACAGTTTGACTTTCTTACAATCCAATTAAGATATTACTGAAATAAATCGTTACAAATATATGGAAAATGAATCATTCTGAAAAGAAAATCTGAGGTTTACTTAGAAACCACCTTTGCCTGCCCCACCACCAAGTTGTCTGTCTGTCTTTTACTGCCTTTCACAAGCTGCATACAGGCCAACAACTGAAAGTAAAGAAACTTTAATAAATCCCAGAGGAAAATTATCCTCAGGTCCCCAAAATTTTGAAAGGCAGATATTAATTTTGAAGGAAATTTGTTTAGGAATTCCTGTCAGATGGCTCCAGGAAAATCAGAGCATGTATACAGACGAATAAAATTTAAATTTGCCGTCATTTGTAATAAATATATCTTGAATTGTAAGGTCTGTGAGAACTAATTTTTCAACTTGTGACCTTAGAACCTATGAGGAGAAAATTGTTACACAATGCTTAATAATGTCTTTGTAAGTTCAAATAGAAATCTATAACCTTTTGATAGAAGCGAAAGCACCAATTTAAATATATTGTGTGATCCTTCTTTAATCTGAGATGCAGGCCAAATAAGCATAATAATTTACTGACCAAGCAGAAGCTAATTAAATAGAACAAACCATATATATATATATATATATATATATATTTCACCTTAATTACTCAAATTTATTGCAAAATGACTATAATTATCATAACTGATGGAAACTTCACATAAATCATTTCTTATTGTGGCAATAAAGGATCAAAACTTCTTATTCACTGAAATTACCAACAGGAATTTCTCTCCCCAGATCTGAGCAATGAAATCTGACACTTCTGACCTCTTCTACACACAATGTCACTTACAGAATGAGTTTTTGCTCTTGCTTACCAAAACAGATCAAAGACTCTGTAAAACAGGAGTTGAGTATGGCTGATTAGAGAATTCCAATTGGTCATTCCCACCTAATGGAGGCTTTCCAGTTAACAAATGGCATCTATAGATACATGTGGATCAGAGAATCTTCTTCTTTTTTTTTCTTTTCTTCTTTCATTGCTGGGAAATTTATCATTAGCATAAAACTTCAAAAAATAAAGAGATTCACCAAAAAAGGTGAAGAGATCCCTATCCTTTCTGTCAATCCTATCTCCTAAGATAACTAAAATCTCAGAGCTATAAGAAATCTTGACTATATAACTCAAAATTTTGTTTGGTTTGTCTGTGAAAAGGAAATTAGCCCCAAAAGTTGGATGATTTGCCTAAGGACAAACTGAGAGACTGACAGATCCCTTAGTTAAGATACAACCAAATCAAAGAAATCTTTGGCGAAAATTCACTTTACTCATCCTGTAATAAAAATGAATACAGCAGAACAAAGTTCTCCATATAAGTCCATAGGTAAAATGGAAAACTAGCAAACCATCAGTCAGTTTATCTGTTAGACATATACCAGAGAAAGCAACAACGATATTATGTTTAGTTAGAAACAAGACAGGCTTTGGAATGAAATAAATCAAAATCGGAATCTGGATCTGTTACTTATCTATGCAACCTTGAGAAATGTTTCTAAGCCCCAGTTTTCCTCATTTGGAAAAAGGGAGTAATAATTATTATCTCTTAGTACTATTTTAAGAATTAAATGATAATACCATAAGTGAAAAAAGATCTGGCATGCTACAGGATCTCAATAAAAATTACCTGCTTCCTAGGATTTATGTAGGATTCAGATTTTGCAAAGTTTTAGATAGTATGGAATAGTGAGAAAAGCACAGAATTTGGAGACAAGAGGTCTAGATCTACATTCCAACTTTGCTCCTGTCTGTTTGTACCTCGCTAAGTCACTTACCTTCTCAGCATCTCATATATAAAATGAAGATAACAATATTGGCCATACTTAGCTTCAGGGATACTTTAAGGATCAAATATGATCATCTCTGTGCAAGCACTTTCTAACTATAAAGTACTACATAGATGTTATCATTAATATCAAGAAACTAATTGGATTAAAAAGTAGTTCCTTCCTACAAAGATTAGGGAACTCTGCTTTTATAAAGTTAACATCACTCCCCAGGCACCACTGAAGAGTTCTTAAATTTTATCAACATGTTTAAGTGTGTTTCAGTTCTACTAAACACATTTCCTTAAGACCAATGTTTCATACCATTTTCTAAACCAAATTTCAAGCAAATTAATTTAGAGTGCTGCTTCTCATTTCAAAGATTTGGGGGTTGAGTTAGAGCAAAAGACCCTGTAAACCAATATATCATTAGTTAATGTGAAGGTTATTCGGCTTGAGACACTAATGAGGGGAAATCTGTTTTTTTTATTAAATATCATAACTAATTTATCTGCCGGAAATGAAAATATATACACTAATAAACATTAATGCTGAAAAGATCAGCCCGTGACCCAGCTGGAAGTTGCTGTAGACCACAAGTTGAGAACCACTGTCTTCCAGGAACGGGAAGGGGAAACTTACAGGTATGGAGTAACAGGCCCCTCAGAGCTCTGTGGCCACCCAGCAAGTCAGAGACATGGATAGAAATTATCTTTTTGCCTCTTTGCAATATATCATTCAGCCGCAATGAATTCTCATAAACAAAAGTATAAAATATATAATAGGTACTAGTTTCTTCCAAATGTTTACACAAATTAATCCCTATGGCACTGCTATGAGCTGCTATCCTTACTACACAGATGTATAAAAAGATTCAGAAGTTAATTAGCTCCTTTATGTCACTCAGAAAAATCAGTAGCAAAGACAAAATGTCACGTATTACTGACTCTGTATCCTAACTGAGCTTTGGGGCTGAGAACCAAGTATGCAGATAAGCACCGAGTGTCAAAGAGAAGTCGTGATATGTAAGAAGCCATCAGTAACGTTTTTATTAGCCAATCACTTCACTATTGGCTAGCAAACACACTAAATCAAAGCTGCACACGCAGTGACAAATACGTTCTTCCCCTTCATGTCACCAGTATCAGTGACTCAAGTGCTTCTAAAATATTTTAACTTGGCTCAAGATTCATTAAACAGTACATTCATGTAAGCATACAAGAATGATGTTCACCACAAATGAACTTTTAATAGATAAGAATGAGTCCCTGGTAACCTAGCAGAATCACTATAAAGAACAGGGGTCCCTAACAAGTAGATTAGGATCGACTGGTACTGAAATATGGTTATCTGTATCTAGCCAACCCTTCTTTCCAACCCCTCAGATCTTACCACCACAGTATACAGAGATTCCCAATGGCAGAAAAGTACAGCCAATAGCAGCACTCTTTCTCCTGCTTAGATTTGAGCCCAAAGTGCCAACATTAGATCCTAACCCGCCCATGATTCTAAGAGTTCAGAGAAATATAAAATAATACTCATCTCAAAAAACATATATAAAAGCGGGATGAAAGCTCCTGAAGTACAAAGTCAGTGTTAAAAGCCAACAATTCTGACCCATTCTGGCAAATACATATTTAACTTGAGCATCGCCAGCCTTTCTTTCCATGATAAAGTGGAGATACAGGAATGTGCTAATTCTGACTTGACTGTCAGAATTAAAACGGGTATTTACAAAATCCTATCATCTTCCTTGCAGCACTGTTTGGTATCAGTAACTCTGAACACAGGCTCTGTCATAACTTGCTATGTGGCTCTGGGCCTCTGAAACTCAGTTTCCTCATCTATAAACTGGATAATAATATATGATATCTTTATTACTAGGGAGACAATAACAATACCTTTAATTCATAGGAAAATTAGTAAGAACAAAATAAGATGAAGAATAGAAAACACATGACACTGCCTGGCACTAATAAGCATGCTACAAATATAAGCAATTATTATTACACCTCAGGCTTTTAAATGGGACAGAAGTCACTGTTTAGAAGTTCACCTGTTCCAAGGCTGGTGATAGACTTCTTGGGACTTCCCTCTATCAGTATAAGAGGGAAAAACACAACTGGGAACACAACTGAAGAACTGTATCTCCCTATCTTTTTACCATATGCCAGAATAATATACATTCCGTGGACTTTACACATCACACTACTGATAAAAAGGTGGTATCATACTGTGATTGAGTTCTGGAATCAATAGAAAGATTTTAACCACATCACCTGTCATTGGTTGTGTGAACTTCAGTAAGGTATTTACTGTCTCTGACTGTGACCTAGAGTTTCCTCAACTGTAAATGTAAATAATAATAGTACCTACCTAATAAAGTTACTATGGTAATTAAATAACTCATATCATACCTATAAGTATGATAACTGAAATACTGTAGCTATTATTATTTTTGCTTCTCTTATTAGAAAAAGGCAAAAGTCCCAAACCCCTCTAAAATCCTATAGTGTTTTCATTTTAAAAACTTATGGTCTTGAAAAAGATATGTAGACATACATGCTACAGGTAGCAAGCAGTCTGAGTATTATAAAACTTGATGGTACTTCCAAATCACCAAAGAAATGGGTCTTTTCACAGAAGATGAGACCTCTTAGAAGAGATCTTATATGTACACCACAGCTATCTATTTATTTGGAGTCATTCTAACAGAGACTCTATGGAAATGGACTTTGCTCATAATATGTCATGATTTTAAATGGCATTATCCCAGACTCTCAAGTATAAATGTTAATATGCAATCTGTATTGGAACACGGATACTTCTGACAATCACTGCCAAAGAATATACACTTTTTCTACAGTATTTCTCATGACAGTATCAGTTTTCCCAAATGAATACTAAGTTAGAAGCTACAGAAGTCTTCGTCCTTTAGCAGTGATGCCCATAACATTAGACTATGATTCATTCCTTCAACAAACATTTGTTGAATGCTTACTATGCCCCAGGCACTATCCCAACCCTCAGCGATCTTACTAGAGGAAGAAACAAACTAACAACTACAATGCTATAATGGAAAAGCACAGGTGCTATTGAAACACACCAAAGGGAAGAGAGCCAGTGAAGATTTCCTGGAGAAAACGTCAGTTAACAGAGGCGTAAGTGCAAGTGAGACAGACTAAAGCGAATTTAAGTTTCTTTTAGTTCTAAAAGAACGTGAGTATGGCTAAAGCATTCAGATTGAGGTGGATCATAGGAGGCCATCTTCAGTCAGGAAGGACTTTATTTTAAACAGTACAGAAGTTCAACAAGGTGTGATATAGGAATAAGACAGAAAGCATTTTGTTCCTATTTTTATAAGATCATTTCAATTTTACAACTCATCTGATCATCGTACACATCTGTGCTACACAAAGTGTGCTCCAAAGACCAGCAACATCAGCAGAACTTGGAGCCTGTTAAAACTCAGCAGGATATCAACATAGTCATAAGTACTATTATTAACTTTATTTTAGAGATGAACAAGTAATTGGACAAGGTTACGCAGCTGGCAAACAATGAAGCCAGGCATGCATCAAAGCACTCTGAATCAAAACCTATCCCTTTAAATTTAAACTATATTTTTCTAAAATTACTGAAATGAAGTAAAATCACAGTTACAAAATTATTCTTTGAGTCTAACCTGTATTTCATACAGTGTAAAAATTTTAAACTTGTTAACTACGGCCTACTTTATTCACATTCCAAATACACTCCCAACACAAGTGATTTTCTGTTTGCCATTACATGTCATTTATCTATCAATCTCAACTGTCTGAAATACACTGAAAACAAATAGGCAGCCAAAAAAGGATGCATTGCAGATGAACTAAGGATAAAAGATTCATGCACTATATGTAATGCACATTACCTAGAAGAGAGCCCGTCAAGAGCCTCACTCTGTGCTCATGCACGCTGGGTGCCACGTAAGGCACTACGCTGGGCACTAAGAAGGATACTAACATAAAAATGTAAAGTTTCTGCCCTCAAAGTCCAAACCAACTAATAAGTAAAATAAGCAACATCAAAAATACTATGGGGTGGACTTCCCTGGTGGTCCAGTGGGTAAGACTCTGCACTCCCAATGCAGGGGGCCTCGGTTTGATCCCTGATCGGGTAACTAGATCCCACACGCATGCTGCAACTAAGGGTCTGCATGCTGCAACTAAAGATCCCACGTGACGCAACTAAGACCCGGCAAAGCATAAATTAATTAATTAATTAATTATTTAAAAAAAAATACTATGGGTCCACAGGAGGAGCAAGAAATCTCTGGATGAGGGAGAAAAAAAGCCTCTAAAGAGAGCTCATATTTAAGTATGTCTTTGAAGGAGCAAAATAACTGAACCAAGTAGAGATGGGAAAAGCATATTCTCATAACAAGCACAGAGGTGAGAAAGCACAGGAAAAAGGCTTTTACTTCTGAATGATGGAATAACATACAACAGATTTACCCTCCCACTGTAAACAACTAAAAAATCATACAAAATTATACATGACAACAGTTTCAGGCACTGGATAATAGGCAGCCCAGGACAGCAGTTTCTGAGAGAAGGGAAACAAACAAGGTGAGCCTTATACTCCTCCAGCTTACTGGGTAGGGAGTGTTTCTAGGCCACAATGCAGAGCGGGTAGACAAATGAGAGTCCCAGCAGTGTTCAGGAGACTCTTCTCTTCACACCATACACAAAAGTTAACCCCAAATAAATCACAGAGATAAATCTAATAACTAAAATTATAAAAATTCTGGAAGAAAACAGGAGAAAATCTTAAGTGTCCTTGAGTTAAGTGAAGATTTCTACAAGACAAAGTTTATCTAAAAAGAAATGATGAATAAACTCAAAAGACATTATTAAGGAGAAAAATATGTAAAACATGTATCTGATAAATAACATGTATCTAGAGTATATAAAGAACTCTTAGACATCAATAATAAGATATTCTCAAACACTCCCAAAGGGGAAAAATTTTAAAAAGCAGCCAAAAAAGATCTAAACATTTCACCAGAGAAAAGATACAGATACCAGATAAGCACAGGAAAACACGTTCAACCTCATTCGTTATCAGAGAAATACAAATTAAAACCACAATGAGAAACAACCATACATCTACTAGGATGGCTAAAATGAAAAACGTTTGGATATGAAGTAAATGGAACTCTCATGCATTGCTAGTGGGAATGCCAAACAGCATAACAGTTTTATAAAGTTAAACACACTCTTACTATATACATTCAGCAAGCCTACCCCTAGTTATTTAACCAAGAGAATATGTCCACACAAGGGTTCTACTCAAATATTTACAGCAACTTTGTTCACAGTAACTCAAGACAGGAACCAAATCTAGTATACAGATAAATGTATAAACAAATTGTGTGTGTGTATTCCACACACACACAGCGGAATACTACTCAACAATAAAAAGAAATTCATTCCTGACACATGCAACCACATGGATAAATCCCAAAATCATTATGCTAAGTGAAAAAGAGCCAAATATAAAGAGTATATATTACATGATTCCATTTACATAAAATTCTATAAAAGGCAAATGATGTCAGAAAGCAGATCAGTAGTTGCCAGTGGTCAAAAGGTAGGGGAATGAACTGACTACAAAGAGGAAAGGGGAAATTTTTAGTGTGACGCAAATGTCTTTCATTCACCATGGTGGCAGTCACTTGTCTGAATATATTAGTTAAACTTATTAAATTGTATATTTAAAATTGATTAATTTTATTGTATATAAATTATACCTCAAGTAAACAGATTTTTAGAAAGATAAAAAGACAAAGAAATGAATGCTCACATACTGAACTCTTAAAAATTCATTAAAAAATAGTAACACAAAATGACAAAATGAGGAAATGATGTTAAAAATGTAAACCACAAAATAAAAACCACAACGTTTATAATAAAACACCATACTTAACGGTGAAACACTGAAAGCTTTCTCCCTGAGACTAGAAATGAGACAAAGATATCCACTGTCACCACTTCTATTTAATATTATAATGGATGTATTAGACAGTGCAATCAGGCAAGAAAAAAAAATTTAAGGCATTAATTTTTCTCTTTTTTGTTTGGCTGTGTAGCATGTGGGATCTTAGTTCCCCGACCAGGAACTGAACCCACCCCTCTGCAGTGGAAGTGCAGAGTCTTAACCACTGGACTGCCAGGGAAGTCCCTTAATGCACTAATATTAGGAAATAAATTAAAATGCCATTATTTGCAGGTGAACTGACTGTACACATAAAATTCAAAAGAATCTAACAACAATCAGAATTAATAAGTTCCTTGGATATACACACATAACTCGTAGATATCACAGGTCTGGTTCCAGACCACCACAACAAAGCAAATATTGTAATAAAGCAAGTCACATGATTTTTTTGGTTTTCTAGTACACATAAAAGTTACGTTTACACTATTCTGTAGTCTATTAAGTGTGCAATAGCATTATGCCTAAAAAAACAAGGTGCATACCTTAATGAAAATATACTTTGTTACTAAAAAAAAAAAGTTAACCATCATCTGAGCCTTTGGAGAGTCATAATCTTTTTGCTAGTAGAGGGTCTTGCCTTGATGTTGATGACTGCTAATTGATCAGGGTGGTGGGTGCTGAAGGTTGGAGTGGCTATGGCCAATTTCTTTTTTTTTTTTTTTTTTTGCGGTACGCGGGCCTCTCACTGTTGTGGCCTCTCCTGTTGCGGAGCACAGGCTCCGGACGCGCAGGCTCAGCGGCCATGGCTCACGAGCCCAGCCGCTCCGCGGCATGTGGGATCTTCCCGGACCGGGGCACGAACCTGCGTCCCCAGCATCAGCAGGCGGACTCTCAACCACTGAACCACCAGGGAAGCCCTATGGCCAATTTCTTAAAACAAGACAGCAGTAAAGTCTGCCACATAGATTGACTCTTCCTTTCACAATTTCTCTGTAGCATGCAGTGCTTGCTGTTTGTTAGCATTTTACCCACAGTAGAACTCCTTTCAAAACTGGAGTCAATCTTCTCTCAAGCCCTGCTGCTTTATCAACTAAGTTTATTTAATATTCTAAATCCTTTGTTGTTGTTTCAACAATCTTCACAGCATCTTCACCAGTAGTTTCCATCTCAAGAAACCACTTTCTTTGCTTATCTGTAAGAAGTAACTCCTTATCCGGTTAAGTTTATCATGAGCTTGTAGCATTTCAATCACATCTTCAGGCTCCACTTCTAATTCTAGTTCTCTTACTATTTCCACCACACCTGCAGAGCTCTTGGGTGACCAGGTACACTATCAATGAGCAGTGATATTTTGAAAGAAATCTTTTCTCCTAAGCCGTAGGTCTCAACAGTGGGCATAAAATATTCGGTGAACTATGCTGTAAACAGAGGTGTGTGCTGCTATCCAGGCTTTCTTTTTCCATTTACAGAGCACAGGCAGAGTAGATTTAGCATAATTCTTAAGGGTCCTAGGATTTTGAGAATGGTAAATGAGCACTGGCTTTGACTTAAAGTCACCAGTTGCATTAGCCCCTAACAACAGAGGCAGCCTGTCCTTTGAAGCTCTGAAGCCGGGCATTGACTTCTCTTCTTTAGCCATGAACATCTTAGATGGCATCTTCTTCCAGTATATGGCTGTTCTGTCTTCACTGCAACTCTGTTGTTTAGTGTAACCACCTTCATTCATTATCTAGCTAGATCTTCTAGATAACCTGTTGCAGCTTCTGCATCAGCGCTTGCTGCTTCACCTTGCACTTCTATATTATTGAGAAGCCTCTTCCCTTAAACCTCACGGGCTAGTCTCTGCTAGCTTCAAACTTTTCTTCTGTAGCTTCTTCACCTCTCTCAGCCTTCACAGAATTGAAGAGAGTTAGGGCCTTGCTCTGGATTAGGCTTTGGCTTAAGGGAATGTTGTGGCTGATTTGATCTTCTATCCAGACCTTTAAAACGTTCTCCATATTAGCAATACAGCTATTTCACTTTTTTATCATCCATGTACTCAATGGAGTAGCACTTTTAATTTCCTTCAGGAACTTTTCTTTGCATTCACAATTTGGCTGCTTGGCTCAAGAGCCTAGCTTTCAGCCTGTTTTGGCTTTCAAAATGTTTTCCTCACTAAGCTTAATCATTTGTATCTTTTGATTTAAAGTGAGAGACGTATGACACTTCCTTTCACTTGAACACTTAGAGATCACTGTAGGGTTATTAACTAACCTAATTTTGAAATTATTGTGGCTCAGGGAATAGGGAGGCCCCAGGAGTGGGAGAGAGACAGGGGAATGGCCAGTTAGTGCAACAGTCAGAACACACATAACGTTTATCGATTAAGTTCGTTGTCTTATATGGGCGTGATTCGTGGTGCCCCAAAACAAGTAGAATTGTACATCAAAGATGACTGATCACAGATCACTATAACAAATAAAATAATAATGTAAAAGTTTCAAGTATTGCAAGAGTTACCAAAATGTAACATAGAGACATGAAGTGAGCAAAAGCTATTGTAAAAATGGTACCAATAAACTTTCTCAACACAAGAGTGTCACAAACCTTCAATTTCAAAAAAAAGCAATTATCTGCAAAGTGCAATAAAGTGAAGTGCAATAAAATTAGGTATGCCTGTAAAATTATTATACAAAAATCAACTGTAATAAGCACGTTAGCCATTAGGGAAATGTGATTCAATACTACCATGTGAGGGACTTCCCTGGTGGTCCAGTGGTTAAGAATCCACCTTCCAATGCAAGGGACACGGGTTAGATCCCTGGTCATGGAACTAAGATCCCATGTGTCAAGGGGCAACTAAGCCTGCACACTCTAGACCCCATGAGCCACAACTACTGAGCCTGTGAGCCACAACTAGAGAGAAGCCCGCGTGCCACAACTAAGACCTGATGCAGCCAAAATAAATAAATAAATATTAAAAAAAAAAAAACTACCATGAGATACCACTTCACACTCATTAGGAAGGCTACAATAATAAAGAGAGAAAATAACTATTGGTGAGGACATGGAGAAACTAGCACCCTCATACACTGCTGGTGGGAAAGTAAAATGGTTACGGCTGCTGTGAAAAGCAGCTGGCAATTGCTCAACAAGTTACACAGTTAGCACATGACCTAGCAATTCTACCCTCAGGCGTATTCAAGAGAAATAAAAACATACTTCCTTACAAAAACTTATATATGAATGTTCAAAGAAGCATTACTCATAATAGGCAAAAACTGGAAACAATCCAAATTTTCATCAACTGATGAATGGATAAATAAAACATAGTATATCCATGTAATTGAATTTTATTTAAAAAAAAAAGAAGTAATGACACATGCTACAACATGAATGAACCTTGAAACGTTACATTAAATGAAAAACGTTAGTCACAAAAGACCACATACTGTATGATTCCATTTACATATTGTCCAGAAAAGACAAATTTATAGAGACAGAAAACGAATCAGTGGTTGCTTAGGATTTATGAAAGGGGAAATTTGGAACAACTGTTTAATGGGTATGAATTTTCTTTTAGGAAGGACAATTAGACTGTGATCATTGTATAACCCTATAAATAAACCAAAAAAGACTGAATTATACACTTTTAAATGAACTGCATGGTATATGAACTAAATCTCAATAAAGCTGTTTAAAAAACTTTCCATAATTTTCTTATCTTATGTCATAAAATAATTAGAATAGAATCAATTTAATTATAGTATACTTGAATTTAATTGTAAATATAATTAGCTTATAATAAATAAATAAATAATCAATCACTGTGAGAGCTGCAGCTGCAGGGCCATTACCCTAACATTAGAATTGCTAATTTGTCTATAAAACTTCCAGGGATTTCTTTGCACATATAATAAAATGAATACTACTTTAAAAAAATCATTCATATTTCCATATATCAGCAACAAGTAGAAAATAAAAGTTAAAGATAGTTATAACAGTTATCACAAAACATCAAAAATAGAAATATTGATAAATTCAGTGAATCATGGAAAACATCCATTTACTAACAATTACTTGATTTCAATAAGATTTTGTAAAAAGTGATCTAACAAACAAAGGCATATACCATTTTCTTGGAATGGAAGACTCAATACTGTAAAGATGTCTATTAACCCCAATTGTGTTGGTAAATATATCAAATGTATTCCCAATCAAAATCCGAATAAGGTTTCTTTTCTGTGTAGAAGTTCACATGAAAATGCAAAAGGACAAGAATAACCTAGGTGATCTTGAAGAACAGCTAAGCTGAAGAACTTTAACAGAGAGCAAGACCAAATATAACATGAGAGAAATTAAAACAGTAAGATAAGGGCAAAAGAATAGAGTAACAGTTCAGTGAAAACAGAACAGATGGTCTTGTAACAGACAAGTATATGTTCACCTTATTTATGACAAAAGAGAAACAGCAGTGCAATGGGGAAAGGATGGTTTTCAATAAATGGTGCTGGGCCAATTGACTATATATAAAAAGTGAGTCTTGACTCTTACCTTACATCATACACAAAAAAATCAATTCCTGATGAATTATAGATATAAATGTAAAAAGTTCAAGAGTAAACATTTAAAAGAAAACACAGAAGATCTTTATGACATTAAAATAGACAAATATTTCTTAAACTAGACACAAAAGACCTTAACTAAAAAAGACAAGACTGATAAAATGGAACTTGTGTTCATGTAAAGGTATCACAAAAGGGTGAACTAGCAAGCCACAGAATGGGAGAATATATTTTCAATGCATATTTCAAACAAAGAAACCATATCCATAATATATAATCAAAAAATAATATTACTCAAACCAACAGAAGTGGGGGGAGCAGCAAGACTTTTAACAGGTGTTTCAAAAGGAATGTATCGCAATCAGCAAGAAACATACGAAATAGTGTTCAACTTCCTTAGTCTTCAGGGAAATCAAAATTAAAATTGCAAGGAGACACTAACAACATACCCACCAGGAAGGCTAAAATACAAAAGACAGAAAGTACCAAACACTGACAAGGATGGAGGATACACTGCTGGATGGAGAAAGGTAAATTGGCACAACTACTTTGGAAAACCTTTGGACACAACCTACTAAAGCTGAAGATATGCATATACTATGACTATGTAATTCTGCTCCTGGGTTTATATCTAAAAGAAATGCATTAAAAAACTTCTTTAAGAAACATGTACTATACCATTCACGGAGACATTACCTGTAATAGTCCCAAACTAGAAATTAATGAAATGTCAAAAGAAAGAATAAATAAATACGTGTTCATTCAGTGTAATACTATTGGCAGCAAAAATAAACTAAGACTACATTACATTCAGGTAGGGATGAATCTTACAAACAAAATGTTCAACAAAAGCCAGCACTTAAAATGTACATATTATATGGTTCTAGGTGTATAAAGTTCAAAATTAGGCAAACCCAATCTATGGTATAGTGAGTCAAGGTAGTAGTTAGTCTGGCTAGAGATGCCATGAATGGAAGAGAACATGAAACTTCTGGGCTTCTGGGGTCCTTGTCTCTGTTTCTTGATGGAGATTCTGCTTATGCAGGTGTGTTCATTGTGAAAATGTGAAGTGTGTCTGTGTGTGTATACACTATACTATACGTATTAACTTCAAAATACTTCAAAAATTTTTTAAAAATTGTTTTAGTATATTTATACAAAGATGACTATTTGAGCCTATGGAGAAAAAGAAAGGAAAATTACTGAATGTGGAGGCTAGGCTGTTTGTATGGTGTTTTTACTCACCTTTGTCCTGTAATGCAATTTGTTCCTTATGCAGTAATGCCACCTCCCGTCCCAAAGCTTTCTTCTGTCTTTCCAGTTCATTTCGAAGCACCAAAATTTTTAATTGCAGGCACTCACTTTCTTTTTTCTAAATAATTAAAAGCACAGGTAAATTTATGAATATAAAAGTTATGCCTATGAATAACTGCACATTCACAATGTTTCAAAATGTGACTGGTTTAAAGCACTTTAATATTCATGTAACTTATAGATCTCTTGAGTAACTTAATTATCAGCACCTGTCATTTTAATGGAAAGAATACAGATGTAAGCAAAGAACAGAGTAGAAATAAAATCTCAAATCTGGGAACAGTTCTTTCTAAGAACCTAAAAGACACTATAAAATATCTCAGGCCTCTTTCCTAACACCACAATACAATAAGACACAAATTAATAATAAAAAAGAAATCGAGTTCTCAAAATGTTAAACATAGAATTACCTTAGGACCCAGCAATTCCACTTCTAGACATATGTATATACCCAATAGAATAAAAAACATGTCCATACAAAAATGTGAATATGAATGTTCATAGCAGCATTATTCATAATAGCCAAACAATGAAATCAATCCAAATGTCCATCATCTGATGAATAAATAAAATGTGGTATATATACAATGGAATATTATTTGGCAATAACAAGAAATGAAGTACTGATATATGCTACAACATGGATGAATCTTGAAAACATTATGCTAACTAAAAAAAAAGCCAGTTTTAAAAGGCCACAGACTCCATTTATATGAAATTACCGAAATAAGCAAATCCATAGAAACAAAAAGTAGATTTCCATCCTTACCAAGCTGAACATAGGTGCTCTAATATTCCACAGATTTTGGAGAAAGCCAAGTAGGGACCTGGTGCTTTCATCCCTTCCAGACAGTAACTAACCAAGCCCCCTATAATGTCAGTGGATACCACAGGGGGAGCCTGCAGCCTCACTACAGATGTAACAAGATAACCTTCTCCCTTCCTGCTGGGTAATATCAGAGGAGGCCAAGTAGAGAGTCAGAACTTTCACTACTATGCAGTGCTACTGAGACCACCTTACTCCCTATGTGGGCAGCTGGAACGCCCATTCCTAGTCAGCACTAACAAGCCCTCTTACACTCACACACAAACACTCCTCTGCCACGTGAGCGTCAATGGAAGCTTCTTGGGGAACTTGGACTTCCACCCCAATCTGGCAGTAATGAGATGGTGCCTCTTCCTTCCACTACCAGAGGTGTCAGAGGAAGCCAGGTAAGATAGAAGGTTTAAATAAGATCCAGAGACTCATAACATAATACCCCAAATGTACAAGTTTCAATCAAAAATCACTCATCAGACCAAGAACCAGGAAGATATCAAAGTGAATAAAAAAGGATAATCAATAGATGCCAACACTGGAGACAAGTAGACATGTTACAACTATCTGACAACGATCTGAGAGAAGCTATCACAAAAATGCTTCAATACAAATTAAGAACCTATATGGGAATATAATCTAAAAAAGAGTGGATATATGTAAATGTATAACTGATTCACTTTGCTGTACAGTAGAAACTAAAACATTGTAAATCAACTATTACTCCAATAAACATTAATTTAAAAAAAGAAATTAAGAACATGCTTGAAACAAAAATATAGAACTTCTTGACAAAAAAACCCCAGAAAATCTCAATAAAGAAAGTGAAGACCTAAAGAACTGAAATAAAAAACTCAATGAATGAGCTCAACAGCAGAATGTAGGAAATAGAGAAAAGAATCTTTAATCTGGAAGATAAAACAATAGAAACTACCCAATTTAAACAACAGAGATAAAAATGAACAGAGTCTCAGAAATCTGTGGAATGATAGCAAAAGATCTAGCACTTGTATCATCAAGTACCAGGAGGAAAGGAGAAAGTGGGAAGGAATGAAAAGTACTCGTAGTAAATAATGGCTAAAAACTTCCCAAATTAGGCAAAAGAAATAAATCTACAGATTCAAGTAGTTAGTGAACTCCAAACAGAATAAATTAAATGGAAAAAATCACAAAGTAAACAAAACCAAAAGCTGTGTTTTTGAAAAGGTCAGTAAGATTGATAAAATTCTAGCCAGGCTAACCAAGAAAAGACAGAAATTACTAATATGAAGAATGAAAGAGGAGCCATCACAACTGATCTCATGGACATTAAAAGAATAATTTAAAATACTATAAACAACTCTATGCCCATAAATTTGGTAACTTAGATGAAATGGATCAATTCCTTGAAAGACAATCTACCAATCTCACACTAGGAGAAACTGACAATCTGAATAGGCCTATACATACATACATACATATACATATACATATACATATATATATATATATATATATATATATAGGAAATTAAATCAATAATTAATAATCTTCCAAAACAGAAAGTACCAATCCAGATAGCTTCACTGGTAAATTTTACCAAACATTTAAATAAGACATTATACCAGTTTTTGAAAATCTCTTCCAAAATACAGAAGAACTTCCTAACTCATTCTATGAGGCCAGCATCATCCTCACACCAAAACCAAAGCCGTCACTAGAAAGAAAAATTACAGACCAGTATTTCTCATAAACATAGGTACAAAATCCCCAACAAAATATTAGCAAATCAAATCCATCAACATATAAGAAGAATTATACACCATGGCCAAATGAACTATATTCCAGGTATGCAAGACAGGTTTAATTTCAATAATCAATTAATGGATTTCACCACATCAACCAGGTTAAAGAAAAAAATAATCATATAACCATATCAATGGATGCTGAAAAAGCATGTGACATTCGACTAGAAGTAAAGGAGAACTTCATCAATTTGGTAAAGAATACTTGCCAAGAAGCCTACTAATATTTGCCAAAATACTTAATGGTGAAAAACCAGATGCTTTCTCCCTATGTTGGAGAACAACACAGGATGTCCCCTTTCACCACTCTCTTAAACATGTACTGAAAGTCCTAGCTATACAATAAGGCAAGAAAAGGAAATAAAAGCTATGTATACTGGGAAAGAAATAAATGAAGTCATCTTTGTTTACAGATGATATGATTGTCTATGTAGAAAATCCCAAAGAATTGACAAAACAAAAACAAAAAAAACAACCCAAAACCTCCTGGAACTAACAAGTGATTACAGCAAGGTTGTATGATACAGGGTTAATACACAAAAGTCAACTGCTTTCTTATGTAACAAGGAATAATGGGAATTTGAAATTAAAAACACAACATCAATTACATTAGTATGAAAAAATAAAATACTTAGGTGCAAATCTAACAAATTATGTAGAAGATCTATATGAAGAAAACTACAAAACTCCAATGAAAGAAATCAAAGGAGACCCAAATAAGTGGAGAAACTGTCCATGTTCAGGGATAGGAAGACACTATTATGATATCAATTTTTCCCAACTTGACCTATAGATTAAGTGACATCCCAGCAAATTATTTTGTGGATATCAACAAACTGATTCTAAAGTTTATAGAGAAAAGCAAAAAACCCAGAATCACCAACAAAATACTGGAGAAGAACAAAGTTGGAAGACTGACACTATCTTCGGTCAAGACTTACCATAAAACTACAGTAATCAGGATAATGTGGTATGGGCAAAAGAATAGACAAACAAATCAGTGGAACAGAATATAGAGCCCAGAAATAGAAACATACAAATATGGTCAACTAATCTTTGACAAAGGAATAAAAGCAATTCAATGGAGAAAGGATAGTCCTTTTCACCAAATGGTGCTGGAACCACTGGACACCTACACACAAACAAACAAACAACAACAAAAAATTTAGATATAGACCTGTATCTTTCACAAAAATTAACTCAAAATCAATCACAGATCTAAATGTGAAATAATAATTACTATTCACCTTTTAGAGGATAACAGTGGAGAAAACCTAGGTGACCTTAGGCTTGGAGATGACTTTTTACATACAACACCAAACACATGAGCCATGAAAGAAGAAATTGTTAAGTTGGACTTCATTAAAATTAAGACTTCTGCTCTGCAAAAATGACTATTAATAGAATGAAAAGACAAGCCACAGACTGGGAGAAAATATTTGAAAACCACTTATCTGATAAAGAATAGAATACAAAATATGCAAAGAATTCTAAAAACTCAACAATAGAAATATAAACAACCCAATTAAAAAATGGGCAAATGATCTGAACTGTCACCTTACCAAAGAAGATAGAGATAATCATATGAAAATAAGCATATAAGCATATGAAAAGATTCTCAATATCACAAGTCATCAGGGAATTGCAATGAAAACAATTAGATAGGGGCTTCCCTGGTGGCGCAGTGGTTAAGAATCTGCCTGCCAACGCAGGGGATACGGGTTCGAGCCCTGGTCCGGGAAGATACCACATGCCATGGAACAACTAAGCCCGTGAGCCACAACTACTGAGCCTGTGCTCTAGAGCCCGTGAGCCACAACACTGAGCCCGCGTGCCGCAACTACTGAAGCCAGCATGCCTAGAGCCCATGCTCCACAACAAGAGAAGCCCCCACAATGAGAAGCCCAGGCACCGCGACAACGAGTAGCCTGCGCACCACAACGAAGAGTAGCCCCTGCTCACTGCAACTAGAGAAAGCCCGTAAGCAGCAACGAAGACCCAACGCAGCCAAAAAATAAAATAAATTTAAAAAATGAATAACAATTAGATTACCACTACACACCTATCAGAATAGTTTAAATCCAAAACAATGGCAATACTAAATGTTGGCAAGGATGTGGAGCAACAGGAACTTTCATTCATTGTTGACAGCAATGCAAAATGGTATAGCCATTTTAGAGGATGGTCTGGCAGTTTCTCACAAAACTAAACATAGGTTTACTATATGATCCAGCAGTTGTGCTCCTAGATATTTACCCAGATGAGCTGAAAACTTGTGTTCACACAAAAACCTACACATAAATGCCTATAGCAGTTGTATTCATAATTGCCGAAATGTGGAAGCAACCAAAATGTACCTCAATAGGTCAAAAGATAAACTGTGGCATATCCAATAACAATGGAGCATTATTCAGCAATAAAAAGAAACGAGCTATGAAAAGCTATTAAAAAGACATGAGGGAACCTTAAATGCATATAGCTAAGTAAAAGAAGCCAATCTGAGAAAGCTACATGCTGTATGACTCCAACTCTGTTACATTCTGAAAAAGGCAAAACTGTGGAGACAGAAAAAAGTTCAGTGGTTGCCAGGTGTTCTGAGGGAGGGAAAAAAGTATAAATAGGTGAAGCATGGAGGATTTTTAGGCCAGTGAAATGATTCTGTATGACACTGTAACAATGGATACATGACACTGTGCCTTTGTCAAAACTCATAGAACTATACAACACAAAGAGTGAACCCGAAGGTAAACTACAGACTTTAGTTAATAATATTGTATTAATATTGATTCAACAATAGTAACAAATGTGTCACTCTAATATAAGATGTTAGTAACAAAAGAAATGGGGGGGGCCTTTCTGTACTTTCTGCACAATTTTTCTGTAAACCTAAAACTACTCTAAAACACAAAGTTCATTTTTTAAAAAGTGATAGAACTGTACCTCAAAAAAGTCAATTTTACTGAATGTTCATTTAATAAAACAAATCCCAGACATGTTCTACCAAAGATACAATTAAGTTTACCAAATAAGTTTGTTAACTTATCTTTCCATAAAAATATTTCCTACTTCAACCTACAAAGCCATGGTTTAAACTTTACTCTGACTCCCTTTTAATCCAAATACCTTGCCACAATTTGCCTCCAGATAAAATCTGAAATCCTACCCCCACAATGAACATATATGTGCCTGCACGTGTTTGCATTCACACACAATTACTGCACTATGAAGGTATGTACCCTTCTCTCCTAGTCTTTATCAATAGTGTCAATAATATGCTTTCCATCATTTTCCATGACAAAAATCTTAACCAAACAGCCTCCTTCTTAAGACATATACTAAGTAAAATTTTAATGGGGAGAAAAAAAACATTCATTAAGTAAACTGAATAGGTTATTAAGCCCTGGGATGAGCTGGTGGAAAACTTTAGAAGAAAAAACTCAGCACCTCTATTTGATTCACAGACAATGAGGAAGCATGGGTACGCAGTGAGATGAGTAATGGCATGGCCTTGTTGAGGCAATGGGCATGGAAAATGACTTTTGGCAGTTGTGTGGAAAGTACTTTACAGCTATTGTTTCTCACCCAAAATGCTTTCTTCCTCATCTCTGATATACTGATTCTGAACAGATGGTATGATCATCTGTTAAAGACATTCAAGCAGTAAAGCTTATTTCCAATCATCATTATTATATTTGACTGGAAAACTCTATGAAATATAAAACATTCCTAAGCAATCTTTTTCTGAATGAATCAAATATTTATGAAGGGCCTACTATGTGCTTCTAGATAAATGAGAAACAGTTTCTGTTTTCTAAGAGCTTGGGTCCAGTGCAGACAAAAGCCATTTTGCCCTGCCAACTCCCTGTAAAAACAAAGACCAAAAGTCAGTGAGGCTGCTTATCATGAAAGAAAGAGGAATCAGGAAACAATTTGGGTTTCTTTGGTAATCCAGTAGTGTTATCAGTGTTTTTACATCACTGAGGGAAAACATATACAAATTCTTAGGAACCAATCTTTTTCCACAAAGAGATGTGTTCAATTTCCTTAACTCGAATTTCTCCAAAAAATATGTAAACTAGATTCTACCTTGGTAGAGAAAAAAAATAGAAAAGAAAAACAACTCTTCAAAGAACACAGAGATATGCATAGGTAGGGGGGTTAATCTGCTCTATTCCAGGGTACGTGCTCAAATTGGGTTATGTTTACTAAAATCAAAGAACGAAGGGTACAAGTTAGTCTAAACACTAAACTAATACAGGAAGGTGTGTGTACAGTGTGTTTGTGTTATGGTCCATGTGCAAAAACTGGCCCATTTACAGAAATAAGTCATTCAAAACCAGGATTGTTGGCTCTAATTTCTGATGAGTAAACAAACCCTGACCAAGTGGAATCTAGTTCTGCTTCCTTTCAAATGAATCTAAGTACTCAAAGATCTTAATATTCCATAAGTATAATATCTTCTAATGGTTTCTACATTCTACTTACCTGTTTACTCCAAGTATAGTTAATGTCATATGTACATCTCCAAAGGATCACTTTCGATTGGATTTTAGTGTTTTTATACAACACTGTCTATGATCTGAAAATCACAGATACATTCATCTCTTTGCAAGCATACTCCTTTTTATGCATCTTTACAAAGACAGTGATGGACAATGCTAAAGATTCTTTTCAGTATGACACACCAATCTGTAAATGACCTATTAAACAATTTTCTTCTTGTAGATTATGCTGGAGCCAAAAAGGCTTTTTAGGCAAAAGCTATCAAAGCATGGTTCAGGAAACCATGAGGATTCCTAACACCATTTCAGTCTGTGAGATCAAAAATACTTTCATAATAATACTAAGCTGCTATCTCCCATTTTCACTCTCATTTTCTCATAACTGTATAGTGGAGCTTTCCAGTCTATAAGATCTGTGATATCACAACAGATTGATTGCAGAAGTAAATGTGAGGATTCATCTGTCTTTTATTAACCTAGGCATTATCAATAGATATACCCTAAATTCTTTGAGATCTTTACAATATTTAGAGTATAAAGGGGTCTTGAGTGGTTTAGAGCATTATTCATCTATACTAGTTTTCCCACCAAAAAATGGAAATAATTAACAATCTGAAAAAAAGTTTTAGAACTATGGCAGTTGTCCTATAAGTTAACAAATTTGCTTTAAAACGTCATTTACAGATTGTTTCTATTGTACCTATACCTGCTCAGCCATTAAGAAAGGACAAAATTTTCCTTAGAAAATATTTAATCCAATCCATTAATTTCATAGACTCAGTGGCAATATCAGGCCTAGAACCCAGGTCCAGCTAGGGAGATAAAGCAAAAATATATGTAATAATAAAACATACAGGAGTTTTGTGTTTGATATAGAGAATAAGTACCTATCAAACTGGTCCTTCCATAAATAACAGCTATAGACTCTAGATAAAATACAAAAAGGTACTACATGAGGGTTCTAAAAATTGATCAATGGCAGGCAGATTTGGGGGTAAACTCAGAACCTGGTGCAAACAACCAACAGGAGGAGTGAAATTCCCCTTTTCTGTGACTTTGCCCTGAGGGCATCTATGGTTAAACACCAACAGAAAGACAACTATCTTTCTGGCAGGAGGAACCAGGGAAAAGAGATTAGGCAATCAAGGCCACCAGAATGGAGGAAGCCAGAGAATGGGGCACCCCGAATTCTGTTTAAATTCAATCTGAGTTTCTGAATCCTAAATCATATCGGCATGAGGCAAACAGAGAGGAGCTGTGCCTAAGGATGAGAGCAATGACCTGAAATCAGAGGCAATGTCCACTGCAGGCATGACAGTTTGAGCCTAACCAAGTTAACTACCCGCTAGAATTAGAACATCAATATTCTTTGGAACAAAGCAACAAACTCCAGAGATTCCACAAAATCACACTCACAATGTCCAGGGTACTCTGCAATATTACCCAATATACGAAGAACCAGGAAAATGTGATTCACTCTCTAGGGAAAAGACAATCAACATATGCCAACTCTGAGATGACCCAGATGTTAAAATTATCAAAGAAAGTCACTATTACAGATATGCTAAGTGAAAAAAAGTTAAATATTCTCATAATGAATAAAAAGACATGAAATCTCGGCAGACTATTCGAAAATGTTAAAAAGCCAGGAGGCTTCCGCTTCTAGTCAAGGTGGAGTAGGCAAAAGGAACACTGCCCAACTAATTTTACCAGTCTACCATAATCCTAATACCAATCTAACAAAGTAATTTAAAACACTGCTTCCCAATATCCCTAATAAATATAGGCACAAAAACTCTTAAATTATTACCAGATCATATCTAACAAGGTATAAAAAAGATTGTACTCTATATTGTAGCCATTAGTTTATTCCATAAATGCAATGTTAGTTAAACACCTGAAATTAAATCAATGTAGTTCACCATAGTAACAGAATCAAGAAGAAAATGCCATGATCATTTATTTCAATAAATGTAGAAAAAGCATTTGACAAAATCCATTCACAATAAAATTCAGAAACTAGGAATAAGAGGCAACTTCCTAAAGCCAATAAAAGGCATTGCTAACATTATATTTAATGGAGAAAGGATGAATGATTTCCCCTTATGATCAGGAACAAGTAAAGGATTTCCATATTTATCACTTTCATTCAACACTGTACTGTATGCCCTAGCTACTGAAATAAGGCAGAAAAATTAAAGCACATAAAGCATTCCAAGTTTGCAGGTACGATTGTTTATATAGAAAATCCCAAGAAATCTACAAAATAACTACTAGAATTTAAAAGTTAATATAACAAGATCGCAAGATGCAAGATTACTAAAGTAAAATGAATTGTATTCTTATATACTTGCAGGAAACAAATGAGAAACAAAATTTCAAAAACAATCCCATTTGCAATAATGCCCAAAACAAACAAAAAAGCCTCCCATAAAATACTTAGGAATAACACTAATAAAAGATGCCCAGAACCTCTACAGTGAAAGCTATAAGATATTAGTGAGATAATTAAGGAAAAAATCAAAATAAAAGAGACATATGCCGGGACTTCCCTGGTCGTGCAGTGGTTAAGAATCTGCCTGCCAATGCAGGGGGCATGGGTTCGAGCCCTGGTCCGGGAGGATCCCACATGTTGCGGAGCAGCTAAGTCCGTGAGCCACAACTACTGAGCCCACGTGCCACAACTACTGAGCCCACACACCTAGAGTCCATGCTCCCCAACGGGAGAAGCCCACGCACCGCAATGAAGAGTGGCCCCCGCTCTCCACAGCTAGAGAAAGCCCATGTGCAGCAACAAAGACCCAACGCGGCCAAAAATAAATAAATATAAATAAATTTATTAGAAAAAAAGAGAGACATATGCCATGTTCATGGATTGGAGAACTTGATATGGTTAAGACTGCAATTCTCCACAAATTGATCTATAAATCCTAATCAAAATTCCAGCAGACTTTTTTTTGGTAGAAACTGATAAATTCATTCTCAAATTCACTTGTAAATACAAAGAACCTAGAAACCCACGGGAATTTTTTAAAAGAACAAAGCTGGAGAACTTATCCCATCTGGTTTTAAGACAGCAAAGCTATAATAATAAGGGAGTTTGTTACTTCACTTATAAAAAACTTGAGATGGATCACAGATCTAAATGTAAAGCCCAAAACTATAAAATTTCTAAAACAAAACACAGAAGAAAACTTACGTGACTTTGGGTTAGGCATAGATTTCTTAGAAAGAACACAAAAAGCCCTAACCATAAAATAAATTTAAAAAATACACTGGATTTCAACAAACTTTGAAACTTTTGCTCTTTAGAAAGCATCACTAAGAACACAAAAAGGCAAGACACAGACTGGAAGAAAATACTGCCAACACACATATCAGAAGAAGGATTTGTATCCAGAAATGCATGCACACACACACACACACACACACACACACACGTGCATGCCCACTCAGTCTTTAACCACAGCATGAGAAGACAAAAGTCCCATTTAAAAATGAGGGAAGGGACTTCCCTGGTGGCGCAGTGGTTAAGAATCCGCCTGTCAATGCAGGGGACACAGGTTCGAGCCCTGGTCCGGGAAGATCCCACATGCCGTGGAGCAGCTAAGCCCGTGTGCCACAACTACTGAGCCTGCACTCTAGAGCCCACGAGCCACAACTACTGAGCCCGTGCACCTAGAGCCGGGGCTCCGAAACAAGAGAAGCCACCGCAATGAGAAGCCCATGCACCACTACGAAGAGTAGCCCTCGCTCACCGCAACCAGAGCAAGCCCACGCACAGCAACGAAGAGCAAATGCAGCAAAAAATAGATAAATAAATGTATGTTAAGTTTAATACATAGCAAGACGGATACCTGTATATACCAGCTCTGTCCACTGAGAGGGCTTAGAAGCACTTACAACTCAGAAGCAACAAGCACACCTAGTGCCCAGATCTTGTTTCTAAATTCCATTGTTCAATGAAAGGAACAGGATTCCTAGGAGAAATGGCTGATTCTAGGGCTGAGACAGGGAAAATACCTGATGAGTCCAGATCACATAGTGCCAGAAATTAAGAACTTGCTTTAAAAAACAAGCGAACAAAAAGGAGATGAGGGCATGTCAAAAGGACACAGAACCCATCCTGAGAGAGCTCTCAATGCCACAGTTGAAGCAAGGAAATAAAGAACATCGTATCAGATTGTAACCTAAAGTATAAAATCAATAGATACAAATCCATACTGATAATTAAACGACTGAATAAAAAAAAGCGTGGAGGGAAGAAGGGACAAATCTTCCTCACAAAGTACCCAAATAATGTGTGTAGATAGTCTCCCTTCCAGGAGGTGGAGCTTCAGTCCCCTCCTCTGGAGTGGAGGCTGGGCTTAGAATCTGGCTTTCAAAAAATTGAGCAGGGAAAGGGAACTCTAGAGTGCATAAACCTGGGAGACATCACCTTAACCTAGTGATCAAGGTTACTATCAACAGTGATTAGTCATGGTGACTTAAAAATAGGAAAGAATGAAAAACTGTCAAAGATCAGAGAAGCCTAGAAGTCATGACGACTAAAACCAGTGTGGTGTTCTAGACTGGATACTGGAAGAAAAAAAGACATTAGAATCCAGTCTAATCACAACAAAACATCAGACAAACCCCAATCAAGGGATATTATATAAAACAGCTGACCCAGTAATCCTTAAAACTGTCAAAGTCATCAAAAAAATCAAAGTCTGAGGAATTTTCACAACCAAGAAAAGTCTAAGGAAGCATAGCTACTAAAAGCAGTATGGTTTCCTGGATGAGATCCTGGAACAGAAAAGGGACATTAGATAAAAATTAAGGAAATCTGAATAAAGCATGGACTTTAGTTAATGATGACTTATCAATACAGGTTCAATAATTATGACAAATGTACCATACTAAGGTAAGATGTTAATAATGGGAGAAACTGGATGTGGGGTTTACAGGGTAACTCTCTGTACTATCTTTGTAATAATTCTATAAATCTAAAACTGTTGTAAAATAAAAATGACATAGTGGAAACACTGGTGAAACGTGAATAAAATCCACAGTTAATAGTAATGTATCAATGTTAATTCCCTGGTTTGATGATATACCAAGTTGTATGTACCGTGTCAAATGTAACATGGCTATACAAGAAGTTAACATTAAAAGAAACTGGATGAAAGGTGTATGGAACCTTTCTGAACAACCTTTACAAGTTTTCTGTAAATCTAAATAGAGTTTTTCTTTTCCTAATGGGCAAAAATATTTAAAATGACACCTCTTAAAAGATAACCAGTAAAGATATGAAAAATTATCATAATAGAAATACAATTATAAACCAAACTAAGAAAGCACTATATACCCAATAGCTAAAATTAAAAAGACCGACCTCTTAAATGAAATGCACAAATCCCTGAAAGACACAAGCAACCAAAGCCTACTCAAGAAGCACCTAACTTCAGTAACACCTCAACTATTAAAGAACTGAATTCCTAACTCAAAGCCCACAAAGACGACTCCACATCTGGGCCCACAAAGGCCCAGATGGCTTCACCGGTAAATTCTACCAACCTTTAAGAAATAATTCCAATTCTACACTTACTCTTCCAGAAAATAGAGGAAACACTTCCCAATTCACTAGTTGTGACCAACATTACCCCAACAAAACCAAACAACGAGCTGGCAAGAAAACAAAACTTCAGATCAATATTCCACCTTAACATAGATGCAAAAATCCTTTACAAAATTTTAGCACATTGAATTTAGAAATATACATAAAAAGAATAATTCATCATGAACAAGAGGGGCTTTCCCTAGCAATCCTAAGTTGGATGAACATTCAAAAATCAATCAATGTACTTCACTATCATAATACAAGAGAAAAACATAAAATTATCTCAACAGATACAAGGAAAGGCAATTTGACAAAGTCCAAAACATTTAAGCAAAAATTCAAAATGACAACAGCAGAAATTTCCTAAAAAGCATAATGCCAAAAAATTATGTTGGACATTGACGAGAAGATGTCAAAGTTTCGAAAGTCATCAAGTATGAACCCAATTTCTTCTAAACAGTTAATTACATGTGATCTTAGAAGGTAATCTGATTTCTTTACACATCAAATATGCCTTCTGACTGTATTTATACTTAGACTAAAATTAATTCTTATATATTGAAAATGCTTGGGTTGAAGTATAATGACCTTGGGCCAATTTGGAAAGGGAATGAAGAAAAAAATATAATAGTAAGGGCTTCTAATTTCCTACAGGTAAACCTTACAGTAGATAACAAACAAGTACCTGGTATTACCCTCTGAAAGGAGACAAGGAAACCAAAATTTCTGTCTCTATTTGTCAATGATCATGGGAAAGTTGCTTACTTTCTTTAGGTCTCATTTTCCTGTTATTTTAAAAAGAGATTACACTAGATTCATCCTTAAATTCATCAAATATTTATTGAGCTCCTACTGTGTGTCAAACACTTTTCTAGACACTGGGAAATACAGCCGTGAGGAAAAAAAAGATAGACAAAAATCCCTCTCCTCACAGAGTTTAGAGAGAGACAAATAAAATACATATGTGAAGTGTATAGGATGTTAAAGGGTAATAAACACTATGGAGAAAAACAAAACAGGGAAGGGGACAGAAGGTACTGAAGGGAGTGTGGTTTTAAGTGAGGTTATAAGGGAACTAGATTTCTAGGTTCACTTTCAGTTCAAAAATCCAGTGATTTTCTTATATGTTGACTAGGCCGCATAAAAACACACAGTGAACCTCTGAACCTGACCTCTTTAAACTCATACATTCTATCACCTTGCTCTGCGTGTCACCACTTATATTTTAGAAAAATAGGATTAAACATACATTTTTCCATACTGAGACAAAACATATGCTGTCACTTAATGAAATAAGTAATTTCCCAGTCTTGCCTTGAGAGAGGAAAATAAGAAAAAACCTAGCAGTTTCTCCCCAAAGGCTCTAAAAATGTGGTATTTTTGTACACTACAGAAAGGATTAAAATTAGCTATTTTTTCTCCTCCTCCAATATATCTGTGGCCTGGAGCTTGGCCCTTTACTGGACCTAAGTTACAAAATGAGGTGGTTTAACAGCTTCTCCAAAGTGGAAGATTTTCCATAGGTGTGAAAAGTCGTATGAATAAAAAGTGTCACTACCATAGTTATTGCAGCTACCATATTTTGTATGCCTGCTATGTGCCAGGTACAGCACTAGCCATTTTACATATTAGACTGAACTATATGACACTGCCATTTATAGGTCAAAGTCAGCAGTTTTATATAGATTAAATACTTTATCATCCATTAATTTCAAATTCCACAAGAGAGAAGTCTGTATAGGTTAATTGCAATGTTGCTTTCTATAGTTCATCCACTGAATTATTATCTCAGACAAATCTTACAGATAATGGAACTTTTGATTGGGGACATAAAGACCTTCTGCCAAGTTGACAGTGCTGTGAACAGACAGCTAGAAAATACTGCCTACTGCCTATCTATGGTATCGAGTTTGTGCAAACAAATACTTATTTCACTTCGGACTTAATTTGAGGATTTGAGTTTTAAGTATCATTATCTATAGCACAAATTTCATCAAAAGCTATCATTAGCACTGTGACTTCATTTTGAGAAAAGTTCCATTTATTAGTTATACCCACTATTCTGCTTAAAAAGACAGAATCTTCGTTCCAAAATTAATATATTTTTCCCCACTAGGAAGAGTATAAAGCAACCCCCAAATTATACTAATATCTTAAATCTGTCCATTTGGATTGGAATTTCTATTTCTTTGGAAATACCTCATTAAAAGAATCTTTCCCCAAAGAGAACAGTGTCCATAAACTAACCTATTAAATTCAATCCAAATAATTTTAAATTCATCTTTTAAAAGCAGATCAGTATCTACAGTTTATTATTTTTTTTCTTCTGGCAGCTATTTTTCATTCACTATACAGTTTATGTCTAGAGTTCACATTTATAAGATATTAATAAAATAGCTTTTGATTATCTTCTAAGTAATTGTATGTAATCTAAAGTTTCAACTAGCATAAAAAGGCAGGCACTTTGTATGTTACACTATTAGCAGATGGGAAAGTTTATTTATAACATTTAAATGCCAACAGAAGTCTCAGTGAAACGTTAAGAGGAAAAAATAAAAAGAAAGAAAAAACTACCTGAAGTTTTTTGGGGGAAAAAAGAGGGAAATAAATACAAGAAGAATACGGTGATCACATTTAGAAATCAAGGAATTTAAATAGGTTAATATATAAAAACCTACCAGCTCATTGCTCGTAGATGTGAGTCTTAGTTTTTCTTCAATTTCCTTTCCAATTTTCTGAACAGTTACCTGAGTCTGTTTAATTGCACACTGGGCTCTATGAAGCCTAGAAATAAAAGTTGTAGAAAAATTTAAGTGAGTTAACTATAAACTCAACACAGAGCCACAGGCATAAATGGAACAAAATGAAGACAAAGTTTCCAGGATAAAGAGAATTAATAATGAACTCAACTGATGATTTCACAATTCTCTAGCATATTTACAACAAGGAAATAACAAGAGTCATGATATGTTCTAAAAACACCCTTTCTATACCCATCTGACTGTCTGTGATGTATTGAGAGCTAAAATGAAGAACTCACAGGAATCTGAAAGAGACCTTAGAAAATAATCTGATTGAACCCTATCATTTTACAGGTGGGAAACTGAGGCCCAGAGAAATTAGCTACATTACTAAAGTCACCAAAAAAACCCACTGGTATGAAGGCTATTACTTGTTGGGTAACCACAAAGAAAAAAAAAAATTAACAATAATCCCAAGTTAAGAAGACTGAATTAAAGCAGCAGCCCCTTTGAAACAAGGAGCATTGAAAAAATTAACCAGTTTTCTTTTTTGCTTTAATTATGGGTTTGTGTTTTTCTTTGTCTCTTTGTCTTCAAGTATAGCTTATATATTTTGTATACATGTACATACTAAAAATGGTCAAATTGTCTTTATTCACAGGTAACATGATTTTCATGTAGAAAATCATTAGGAATCCACAAAACAACTACTAGAACTAATAATGTCACAGGATACAAGGTCAACAAACAGTTATACTTCTATATATGGGTCAATAATTTCACAGTCACAATCCCAGTCCCAACAGGCTTTGTTTTTGTGTGTATGTGTGCTTCTTTTTGTAGAAATTAAGAAGTTGATACTATAAATTATATAGAAAAACAAAGAATCTAGAAGAGATAAACCAATCTTTAAATCTGCCAGATTTCAAGACTTCCTTTTTTATAAAGCTACGTAATCAAAACAATCTGGTACTGGCATAAGGATCAAAAAGCAGATCAATGGAACAGAATAAAGAGTATAGAAACAGACCTACATATATATGGCCAACTGATTTTCGACAAAGGAACCTAGGCAAATTAATGGAAAAAGGAAAGTTTTTTAAACAAATGGTGCTGGAACAGTGGATAAACACAGTTGCTGTGAGATAGGGAATGAATCTCATTCCCTATCTCACAGCAGAAAAAAAATTAATTCAAGGAGATCATAGTAAACATAAAAGCTAGAGTCATAAATCTGTAGAGGAAAACACAGAATCTCTTGCAACCTTGGGGTAGGCAAATATTTCTTAGAGAAGACACAAAAAGCACTAACCTTAAAATTAAAAATGGATAAATTAGTCACTGCCGAAATAAAAAATGTCTTTTCATCTAAAGATGTTGTTAAGAAAATATAAAAGCAGTCCATGGACTGGGAGAAAATATTTGTAAAACATTAATTCGACAAAGTACTGTGCCTGGAGTATATAAAGAACTCATACAAACCAGGAACAAAGAGACAACCCAATTAAAAATGGGCAGAAGAGTGAAACACTTCACAAAAGAAGATATAAGAAAGGTCAATAAGCATAGGAAAAGGTGCTCAAAATCTTAGTCATCATGGTAATGAAAATTAAAATAGTAATGAGATAGCATTTCACACTTGTTAGAATAACTAAAATTAAAATGACAACACCTGATGCTAGCAAGGATGTGCAGCAACTGAAACTTGCACGCATCGGTGATAAAAGTATAAAACAGTATCATCACTTTGGAAAACTGTTTCTTGTAAAGTTATACATACATCTAACCTATGACCCAGTATTTCTACTCCTTACCATTTACTCAAGAAATACAAAAACACGTCCACAAGAAGATATGTATAAGAACGTTCATAGAAAACAATCCAAACGTCCATCAAACAGGAGAATTAATAAGCAAATTGTGGTATATTCATACAGCGAAATTCTACTCGGCAATAAAAAGGAACACAACACTGATATACACAACAATATGAATGAATCTCAAAAAAAACATTATGCTGAGTGAAAAAAGCCAGGAACGAAAAAGTACATACTGTATGATTCCATTTAAACAAAGTTCAAGAACAGGTAAAAGCAATGTATGGTGACAGAAATCAAGAGTGGCTAGCTGCCTGGGTGAGGCAGGACTGACTGGTAGAGAGCAAGGCGAACTAAGGAACTACCTGAGGTGATGGAAATGTTCCATGTCTTGATTGGGGTGAGGCACACAGGAGGATACACAGAATTTAAACTTGAAATCTAAGTATTTCACGGTATGTAAATTTTACTTCCGATTTTTAAAACTGGTCAACTGTCCTAAACTGAAAGTTATCCTATATATGAGGAAGTTAATTTTATCAGCGAGTTGATGGCATCAACACCTCTGCCAACATTATTATTACGGCACCTTGCACTAAAAATATTCATGACATATTCTGCACTTTCAGAAGTTGCCTGATAGTTACTGAGGATTTCTTAGGTCATCTAAAAAGGAGCAAATCTTATGAGATTACTCATGAGAGCAGTTCTTCTGCAACTTCCTCAGGACTCCAAAGGAATCCAATAGAGGAGATTATCCTCCATCCTATTGCCTCCTGCTCTGGGTGTGAATTCGTACACACTCTCTTGATGGCAATACTCGCCTACAAAGGTGATGCTAAAGAAATTTAAAAGCAAGGAGAGGACCTTTGTGATGAGGTCCCCACCTCGTTTCTGATATGCTTACTTTGCACGCGCAATTCCAGCAATGCTGAACTACTAACAACTCTCCCCAAACACGTCATGCCATTTCTTCCTTCTGTACCTTTCAGTGAGCTGTTCTATCTGACTACAAGCTTCACTCTCTCTTAACAGATAAGTATAACCCCAAACCCACTAACAGGCAGCTCAAGCATACCTTCTTCTTCAAAGGCCTTCCCGACTGTTCCAGACAGGTAGAGGCACTTCTTCCTATGGAGATCCACAGCATCATGTATACAACAACACGAACAAAGATTACAGAACCACATTTCACAGCAACTGCCTATTTCCTTGTCTATTTCTTTACTAGACTTCTGGGAAAAAAGAAAAAAAACACTCATTTTTTTCATTTACATTCCCAGTACTTAGCAGAGAATGTGGCACAAAGGCACTCAAAATATACTGCTGACTGAAGGTCGACTAATGCCTGCATATAAAAGTACAGTCCCAAGATTTTTACTGATATCAGTGAAAGGCTAAAAGACTAACGTACTAGTTTTCTATATCTATAATTTCAAAATATATTCGAAACAAAAATCACATAAATTAAAGACCGTTCACTCTGGCAAGAAACAAGCAATTTCTACTAAAAATGTTATCAGAATTCTAATTTGATAGGCATTATCAACCCAAAGTAGAAATCAACAAAATAGCCTGTTACTTTGAAAGGAGGGAAAATGCTGCCTAAAACTCACTAGAGTACTATGCAAACAACCTTGTCAAATGGTAAAGACTCTAAAAATAAAAATGATTCATGACCATAATTAATGTATGACTTCAACTATTTGGCTCTCACTGCCCCAGACGCTTTCTGATCTTACCTTAGGGGCTTAAAACACACAGACAGAGTCACATTTCCTCCAATCTTCAGTGTTATCCAAATAGACTTTCAGAGCCCCTGCTACATCAAGACAGAGCTAATAACGTCCCCCTTTCAAGCTCAACAGGAGAATAAAAGTTTGAAGTGTTTAGGCTTTTAAACATAACATGGGACATCCTAATTCCCCTGGGGGTGAAGAAGTAAAGGACTGACAAGAAAAGAAACAACTGCCTTACCTCCAAACCAGCTAGCCAGTTTCAGAGGAATGTTTCTTGATTTTGCAAACTATGAAATGGTACTATAAAGAAACATAAATCATCCAGTCATCTGGGTGATTAGTCAAAACCAACACTAACATCCTCAAGTTGAAATAAAACTCATCATCACTGGTGTGGGGAGGATCAACTAGCTATCTGATAGGTATTCTGGTTATAGCAAATTCATGCATATTGGATCAATGTGCTTTGAGATAACAGTAAAACTGAAAGTGGGTTAAAAATAATGCTTTGCAGCTAGATATTGCTGTGAATGTAAAGATACACTGAACAAAAAGTATTATGTCAAATGAATATTGAGACCATACTTATCAGATATTAATAATAATCTCAGTAAAGGAGAAGTGAGGAAACCATTTTTGCCTACTTAGTATTGATCGTGTCACATCTGAATGCTGCATTCAATTTTAAGATGATGAATGACAAATTAGAGCACCTAGAAAGTCAGTGAAGTATAGCTCCCTATGGCTTGCAGGGAGAGATTAAAAGGGAAAAGAATATATAGGAAAAAATAGGATTCTATTGAGAGAAATAGATACCTTATCATTAATGAGTTTGTATTCCATATGAAGGAGCTTAGATTTTTATTCTGAAGGTATTAGGAAACCATTAAAAAGTTTTAAGCCAAGAAAGATTTAATGACATTTGCACTTTCTTCCTGTAATTAGGTGACTGGGATACAGAGAAACAAGACTGTAAACAGGAAGGCTAGTATAAGGTTATTTTAACAGTCCTAGCAAAAGTTTAGGTATTGTCTTAAATTAAAATAGGAACAGAAAGGATGATGTAGATGTGAAAAGTTAGAGAGGAGATATAAAAAATGATGCCTGAAAATTACCAACATCAAGAACGCAAGAGAAGACATCACCACAGATCCTATGGACATTTAAAGGGAATTAAGGGAAATTATGAACAATATGTCAATAAATTTAACAACTTAGATGAAATAGTTAAGTTGCTTAAAAACCACAAGTTTCCAAACCAAACAAATGAAATAGAAAATCCGAATAGTTGTTATCAGTTAGAGAAGCTAAATTTATAATTAAAAACCTTCTCACATAAAAAACTACATTCAGATTGCTTCACTGGTGAAATACTAGTCTTAACAAAAACCTTTCAAAGAAGAAGGAACACTTTTCAATTTGTTTTAAGAGGCCAGAATAACCTTGATACCAAAACATCACAAGAAAAGCAAATTACAGACAATACAAAAATCATTAATAAAATTAGCAAATCAAATCTAGCAATATATGAAAAAGATAACACATCTTGATGAAGTGGATTTACCTGAGGAGTACAAGGTTGATTTAACATTTGAAAATCAATTGTGACAGAATGAAAGAGAAAAAACATATTATCTCAAAAGATGCCCCAAAAAAGCATTTGATAAAATTCAATACCTGTTAATGATTTAAAACAAAAATCTCTCAACAAGCTAAGGAAAAAGGAGAGGTTCCTCAATCTGATAAAGGGTTTATACTAAAACTCTGCAGGTAATACTTAAGATCAGGAATAAGAAAAGATGTCTACTTTCACTACTCTATTCAACACTGTACTCAAGATCCAAGCCATTGTAATAAGGCAATTTTAAAAAATCATAAGTACAGGAAAGGAAGAAGCAAAAATGTCTACTCACAGATGCTATATGATTGTGTACATAGAAAAAAATGTTTTAACCTATAATCAAACTAATAATAAACTTAGCAACATTGCAAGATTCCAGGTTAATTCACAAAAATCAATTGGTATTTTTATATAGTATCATCAAATAACTAGATGTGAAAGATGTGAAAGACCTGTACACTGAAAACTAGAAAACACTGCTGAGAGAAATTTAAAAACAACCTAAACAAATGGAGTCGTGTACTATTTCATGGATTGGAGGTTAAGAAGTCAAGTCTCCCCCTAAATTTATCTAGAGTCAATTAATCCCAATCAAAAGCCTAGCAGTCTATTTTTTTAATTGACAAGCTGACTCGAAAATTGATATGGAAATATAAAAGTCCTAGAATAGCCAAGAAAATGTTAAAGAACAAAGCTAGGAGGCTTACACTACCAGATTTTATGACTCATCATAAAGCTAGTTTATAAAGCAGGAGTAGTTGCATAAGGCTAAACAAATAGATTGATGAAAGAGAAATCAGGATATAGACATAGACCTATTCAATCAATTTATATTGTGATTAGGGAAAGAAAAGCTTTGTCAACAAACGACACTAAAATAAACTGGATATCAGTATGGGAAAAAAATGCACCTTAAACTCTATCTCACATCATACATAAAAATTAATTTGAAATGATCAAAGACTTAAATGTAAATGCTAAAACTATTAAGCCTCTAAAATAACATGTAGGAAAGTATATTCATGACCTTGGGTTAGGCAAAGATTTCCTAAATAGGACACAAAAAGTAATATCCATAAAATAAAAACCTGATATAGCATACTTTATCAAAATTTAAAACTCTCATCAAAAGACATTCTTGAGAGAATGAAAAATCTAGTCAGAGAGTGAGACAAAATATTTATATATATATATCTGACAAAGGACTTGTATTTCTAATGTGTACAAAGAATTCCTACAACTTAACAATAAAAACCAAACAACCCAATAAGTAAAAAAGGGCAAAATATCTGAACAAACACTTCACAAAAGAAGATACAAGAATGGCCGACAGGGCTTCCCTGGTGGCGCAGTGGTTGAGAGTCTGCCTGCCGATGCAGGGGACACGGATTCGTGCCCTGGTCTGGGAGGATCCCATGTGCCGCGGAGCAGCTGGGCCCGTGAGCCATGGCCGCTGGCCTGCGCGTCCGGAGCCTGTGCTCCGCAATGGGAGAGGCCGCAACAGTGAGAGGCTCGCATACCAAAAAAAGAAAAAAAAAAAAAGAATGGCCGATAAGCACATAAAATGGTGCTCAATATCATTAGTCATCAAAGAATTAAACATTAAAATCAAAATGATACACCAGTACAAACCTACTATTAATGGCTAGAATTTACAAAACAATACCAAGTGATGTCAAGGAGTAGAGCAATTGGAACTTTCAAACACTGTTGGTGGGATTCTAAAATTGTATAACTACTCTGGAAACTGGTAATTTCTAATGAATTAAATATACACCTATCATATGAGCAGGAAGCTCCACTCTTAGGTATAAGAGAAATGAAAGCATGTGACCACAAGAGACTTTTTTTTCTTCCAGTTTTATTGAAATATAATTGGAAGACAGCACTGTTTGGTGAACATCCATCATCTCATATAGATACAAAATAAAAGAATAAGAAAAAAAATTTTTCCCTTGCAATGAGAACTCTTAGGATTTACTCTCTTAACAACTTCCATATATAATAATACAGTGGTGTTCATTATATTAATCATATTGGACATCACACCCCTAGTATTTATTTATCTTTCTAACTGAAAGTTTGTACCTTTTGACCACCTTCATCCAAATCCCCCTCCTCCAACCCCTCACAAAAGTCTTTTGGAAAGATATTCTTAGCAACTTTATTTATAACAGTCAAAAAGTGTAAACAACTCCAGGAGATGGTGTGGAGAAAAGGTAACCCTCCTACACTGTTAGTGGGAATGTAAATTGATACAGCCACTATGGAGAATGGTATGGAGGTTCCTTAAAAAACTAAAAATAGAGTTGCCATATGCTCCACCAATCCCACTCCTGGGCATATACCCAGAGAAAACTCAAATTTGAAAAGATACATGCACCCCAGTATTCTTAGAAGCACTACTTACAATAGCCAAGACATAGAAGCAATCTAGGACAGATGAATGGATTAAGAAGATGTGTTTGGGACTTCCCTGGTAGCGCAGTGGTTGAGAATTCGCCTGCCAATGCAGGGGACACGGATTCAATCCCTGGCCTGGGAAGATCCCACATGCCACAGAGCAACTAAGCCCGTGTGCCACAACTACTGAGCCTGCGCTCTAGGGCCCGCGAGCCACAACTACTGAAGCCCATGCGCCTAAAGCCTGGGCTGCGCAACAAGAGAAACCACTGCAGTGAGAAGCCAGCACACTGCAACGAAGAGTAGCCCCCGCTCACCACAACTAGAGAAAGCCCGTGTGCAGCAACAAAGACCCAATGCAAACCAAAATAAATAAATTAATTAATTAAATTTAATTAAGAAGATGTGGTACGTAAATACAATGGAAAATTTCTCAGCCGTAAAAAAGAATGAATAATGCTATGGACCCAGAGATTATCATACTAAGTGAAGTAAATCAGACAGAGAAAGACAAATATCATATGATACCACTTATATGTGGAATCTAAAATAAAAGATACAAACGAACTTATTTACAAAAACAGAAACAGACTTGAAGACATAGAAAACACACTTACCGTTACTAAAGGGGAGGGGATAAATTTGGAATTTGGGATTAACAGATACACACTCTATACACAAAAAAAACGAGGACCTACTCTATAGCACAGGGTAAACAACTCAAATGTCCATCAACAAGATAATGCATAAGCAAATTGCGGTATATTCATAGAAAAACCACTCACAGCAATAAAAAGGAACAAACTACTAATCTATACTACAATATGGATAAATTTCAAAAGCATGCTGAACAAAAGAGTATACCGTATGGTTCCATTTATAAGAAGTTCAAGAACAGGAAAAGCTAATAAATGAGGAGGCAATAAGAAAAGTGCTTGACTCAGCCAGGGGTGGGGACAAGGGTGTAAGAATGACTGGCAAAGCAGTATGAGGGAACTTTCTGGAGAGTGAAAAATATCCTATATCTTCATGGAATGATGACAATGTGGGTGTGTATATCTGTCAAAACTCATCAGACTATATACATTTACATTCTCTTAATTTTATGTTGTATGAATTGTACTGCAAAAGAAAAAGAAAAAAATGATCACTGGTGTATGGCTTGGGGAACCAGGAAAATGGTGATGTCATTTATTGAAAGGGTGAACAGGGATGAGCAGTTTGAGAAGAAAGTTCTGCTTTCAGTTTGAGGCGCCTGTGCAACATCCGAGAGGAGGTGTTGAGTATGGGTTGAATACAAGGATCTGGAGCTTAGGAGACAGATCTTGGCCGGAGATAAAAATATGGCAATCATTAGCACACAGATGGTTATTAATGCTATGAAAGTAATGACATCATTCTGGAAGACTGTGAGAATGAGAGAGAACAGAGCCTAGAACAGAATTCCGAGGAAAATCAATTTTTAACGGATTAGAAATAAAGAAATAAAAGCTGCAAAAAATTCTGACCCAGAATTCCAGAGAAGTAGAAGGGCAGCTGGGAGAGGTGGTGTTACAGCAGTCAAAGGAACAGAATGTCTCAAGGAAGTAATAATCACTGTCATAAAATCAAGTAACCTGAGGCCTAGACAGTATCTACAGATTTAGCAACAAGGACTTGATTAAAACTGTTTCAAATCTTTTCACCTCTCTCTATAACTACTGCCACCATCATCTTCTATCTAACCAGTAGCCTCCTAACTGGTTTCTAAGCTTCAACTCTTGCTCTTCTCAATTCCAATCTCTACTCAGTACCACAGGTAACCCTGTTCATCATTTGGTCAGTACTAATTGTAGCTTATCTGCCCGGTCTCCAGAATGCCTGCCTTATAGAGCTGTGTCCATAGTCTGATATCACCTACATCACTATGCCTGTTGCAACATGTCAACAATCTTTCTAGACTGGGAAACAGAATATAAAAACTAAAGACTTTGTCCTACCAGCAACACAGTCCAGTACTCCAGGTTTCTCTTCTCACAGGCTAAGAGAGATAGTAAACAAGTTCTCTTTACATTGCAAAGTCTCAAATACATGTCTGCGATTAAATCCCCTTAGAGACAACTATAGAAATATCACAATCTACAAACTTATAATTTAAAAGACTAGTGTTGTATAATATAGCTAGGCCTAACCACTTTACCTTTCTTCATCTCTGATTGACAGACATGAAATATTTTACTCTAAGCTCTAAATAATAGCTAGTGTTAATAGCTAGTGTTTTATTAACTATACAATGCCTTTCATTAGGCAATACATCTAAAGGTAGTTAACAGGACTTTCCTGGTGGCACAGTGGTTAAGAATCCGCCTGCCAATGCAGGGAACACGAGTTTGAGCCCTGGTCCGGGAAGATCCCACATGCCGTGGAGTAACTAAGCCCATGTGCCACAACTACTGAGCCTGCGCTCTACAGCCCGCAAGCCACAACTACTGAGCCCACGTGCCACAACTACTGAAGCCCGTGCACCTAGAGCCCGTGCTCCGCAACAAGAGAAGCCACCACAATGAGAAGCCCGTGCACCGCAAGGAAGAGTAGCCCTCGCTCACTGCAGCTAGAGAAAATCTGCGCATAGCAACGAAGACCCAACCCAGCCAAAAATAAATAAATAAAAAAATATTAAATTACTTTAAAAAACAAATTAAATAAAGGTAGTTAACATATATGTACTTCTAGTCATGTTTATAATACCTTCCATCAATGATAAAAGGGTTTTTCTGGTGACTGAAAAGGCTATGACCTATAATTTTTTCCACACTAAATACAATTTTCAATATATTTTTTTAGAATTCTAGTCAAATAAATCTAGACACCACAATAGTCATGAATCATCACAGTGCTCCAAACTTCTGACCTAAAGAAACCACAAAATAATACATGAGTATTGTCTTAAGCCACTAAATTTATGGTAATTTATTATCCATCGATAGAAAACTAATACTCTCTTCCAATCCAAATCTTGACTACCTTGCTTTCAAGGCCAGCTCAAATATCATCTCTTCATTATTCATTTACAGAGCACATTATCACATTAGTCAAGATAATATCTGTACTTTATAAATCTTTAGTCTAATCCTTTATCTGATAATAATCAACACACGTTTTAATTTATTCATTCATCCTATCTTCACACTAAGCACTTTCCATGTTGCTAATACTGAGCCTGGTGTTGAGAGAAAAGTCATGGGAGACAGTCTATCTCTCCAGAAACAGACAATTTATTTACATATTCATGCAACAAACACTTAAGTGCCTAAATGCCTTAACACAGTGAGCCCATGCCCTGTGTTAGGCAATGGAAATACAGAGACCAGAGATGTACATCTTATATTCATAAATGCACAAACACTGTGGAGAAATGGGTGCGTAAAAAATTATAATAGTGTAATACTATGATAGAGGTACATACAGGGTAATAGCTGAGCATAAAAGACAGACTTCTATTTTAGGGGTAGTATCAAGTGGAAGTAAAGTCTTCTAGGAAGAAGTAAAAACTAAGCTGATATTAAAAGTAAGAGTAGAATTAACTAGGTAAAAAAGAAGAAAGATAGTTCAGACAAAAGGAGAAGCAAATAAAAAAACAGAGAAAAAATATTGCACAACATTTTCAAGAACTGCAAGCCTTTAGCAAGGCTGGAGCACAGGAGCACAAGGCTCCAGCAAGGCTGGAGCATCCTCTCATATGCGAGAGGATGGCAAGAGATGAGGGTGTAAAGGTAGACAGAGGTCAGATTATGAAGACTTAGTATATCAGGCTAAGGAGTTTTATTCCCAAGGTAATGGGATAAAGTTTAAAGTGGGAGACCTGACCGAATATATGTTTTAAATTTAAGACTATTTGGGCTGCAGTGTGAAAAGACTAGGGTACTTCCCAGTACAAAACGACCCAGAAATTCCTTTTTGGAAGAGGAAGAATTCAAGTAGAAGTCCAGAAATAGATAATATTTGATAAGGCTACCCCTTAACTGAGTTGTGTGGTCCTCCTCAATAACCCTGGGAGGATGGCTCTGTCTAGAGTTCACGTCATGTTCTGATCATCTGTTCACTGCCTCTCTCCAGCACTAGATTCCATACTCCTTGAAAACCTAGAGCTATATCTTAGTGTTTGTGCTCTTGAGCTTCCCCACAGTTCTGGTACAGACCTTCAGTACACACACAGCTTCCCTTCCATCCCTCAGGAGTAGGGAGGGGCCTATCTCACCCTTCCTCTTAGACCTTGAAAGCACAGTAGATGACAAACAACAGATGACTATTTTAAGGTTTCTTCTGATTCTGTTTTCCTCAGACTATGAAATACTTGTTGACTGATACATTTACTCACGTTTTCTTGTAAGTGTATCAGGCATAGAAAAACTCCTGGAAAACTGCCTTGAGAAAGTTTTTTTAAAGTTTGCAAATCACATTAATATTAGAGTACAAATTTCTGATTGCTGAAATCCCTCTTACAGAGTGATTTTTATAAATGAACACAGCGATGCAGATGGGTCTGCTGGGAAGATCTATTACTTCTCATTCTAAATACTACATGTCTGTCAACAGAGCCTGATTTTTTTCTGAGAGTCACATTCCACTGATTATTAACACTGACTTGACTACTGACTAAAGGTTCTACGTCTTTTTTTCACTCAGGCTGTGTCCATATGTCAAGCCTTCCTCTTCTTATACAATTCGTTTGGGAACTTAATTTATCCCAGTTAAATTCCAACTTGAAATTAAAGATGGGCTGAATATATATTCTACCTTTCCAGTCCCCAGAGATCATCTTATATACTGATTCTGTTATACAAAGTAATCACCATCTCTAGAAGCTCCACACTAGCATTTCATTAGCTTTCTAAGTTTTTAAGCTTTGCTTAAGTTTCTACACCTTTGTTCTAATGCTTAGACTGTAATATCGTAAAGGGTAGAACTATGTCTCCCTTGTTTGCCATTATATCCCCAGCATATTGCACAGTTTCCAACATGCAGTACTCAATAAACATATGGTGAGTAAATAACTGAATGAATGAACATGCTGAACAAGACTAGATAAAAAAACAGAGCCCTATGCCATGCCATTAGAAATTTCCCTCTAGGTTGGTAAGTTATTAAGCAGTTACAAATCTTCCTATCTTTACTATCATCTAGCTTATCCTTCTTATCGTGCTCCCCAAGCTTTCAGTCATAGCTTGCCAAAGACCTTACTAGAGTTATTATCTGGATCTACAAATCTACTTACCCTTTCAAAATGGACACATCAGTCTGAGATAACTTGTTCTTGGGAAAAGCTTATTAAGGGGAAGGGATTTAAGCTTCAATTTGAAGGAAGGGTAGGATTCTGACAATTGTATGCAGGAGAATAGTCATTTAGGGTATTGGGAATAGCTTTTCAAAGTCATTAAGGGAGCAGAGTGACTTGCACGTTCAAAATAGGAAGTAGGTAGTGTGCTAAAGCAAAGGGCACATGAGAGAATGTCATTGAGTCGGGGAAGGTTGATCAGAGCCAAACTGCTGTGGATTTGGAATGCCTGAGAAATCTTTTGTATCTTCATAACACCTACAGCAATCTTGGACACATGGGAATCACTCAAATACTCGTTGACGGGTTTACTAAATATGACAGTTTCCCAAAAGACCAGAAGTTTACCCTAAAGCCTGCTTCTACATTCCTCTGTCTAGACCATGCACATAGTTGAGAAGAATACACAGTATCATGGTAATGGCATCAAATAAGACAGAACACTACTGCTACTTATGAAATTGAGGAGACAGTAGGTGGTGTGAAAGCATGTGATAATGAGTGTGTCAGGTCTAACCAAGATGTGTCCTCAAAAGCTAACAAACAGGGCTTTCCTGGTGGCACAGTGGTTGAGAGTCCACCTGCCGATGCAGGGGACACGGGTTCGTGTCCCGGTCCGGGAAGATCCCACATGCCGCAGAGCGGCTAGGCCCGTGAGTCATGCCCGCTGAGCCTGCGCGTCCGGAGCCCGTGCTCCGCAACGGGGAAGCCACAACAGTGAGAGGCCCGCGTACCACAAAAAAAAAAGCTAACAAACAGCACTGAGGAAGCAAAAGTTATAAAACGATAATCAACTCTTTGAATTTCCAATTTACATTTCAAAAACTCACTTCAGGCAAGAAGAACCACAGTTGGCACAAGAGTAGGATAAATCATTCTCAGATTTTTTCATAATACTATCCGTGTGCTAACGCAAGTTTAATTTAAAATACATTCATTGTACAATAAACATACTTGAGGAAGTACATAAAAAGTACTTCAGAATTAGAAACAAGAAAGAGTACAAACTAGGATATGGACAAGGTTTTAAAACTTAAAAGTAATACTATACATGACTTTATGCCAATAAACTAAAAAGAACAGAAAAAGTAAATGATTTTCTAGAAAACTATTAATTACCAAGTTTTCTCAACAAGAGATTAAAAACCTGAGTAGATTAATAACCACAAAGAAATCAGAAAGGTAACCAAAGGGTAATACCTTGTGGGGGTAGAGGGACTGCAGACCCTGAGCGTTTTATAGGTGAGAGCTACCACCTAAATCTAAATTACATAAATTGTCTTAAATCATGAGAAAATACAGACAGCTTCTCAATTCATTTTAGGCTAGTGTAACCCTTATGAGTTGATTTGAACCTGAACAGCACACACAAAAATAAAACTACATGTCTGCCTCACTTATAAAAAACTGTAAAATATAAAATATTAGCAAATCTAAGCCAGTGCTGTATTAATAAATACATCACAAGCAAGTAAAATTTATCGCAGGATTACACAGATGGTTTAACATCATTTAACATCAAGTCTGTGTAATTCACTGCACTAATAGAACAAAGGAGAAACACTAGACTTGTTCATGAGAAAAATCCTTAGTTATACTAGGCATAGAAACTTTCTTGTTTGATAAGAGGAATCTATCAGAAAACTCCAACTTACATCATAATGAATGGTGAAATGTCAGAATATCAAGGATGCCCTCTGTGGCAAACTGAATTTTCCATATATGACCACAATAGTATCTCCCATCCTAGATGGTCTTCTGCAGTGTGGACTTAATATTTTCCCACCAAGAGGCAGAATCTATTTCTCTACTTCTTGAATCTGGGCAGGCTCTGTGACTGCTTCGACAAATAGAATATGGCAGGAGTGACCCTGTGCTAGTTTTAGGGACAGCCCTTAACTTCTACTTCCTCTCTCTAAACACTCACTCTGGGGCAAACCAGGCTCCATGTAAGAAATCCAACTACCCTGAGAATGCCATATGTGAGGAAGCTGGCCATGTAGAGAAGTATTTGGAGATAGAGATGGCTGGCCAGTCTCCACTGTTCTAGCCATCCCAGCTGAGGCACCAAACATGTCAGTGAAGAAGCATCCATATGCCCAACCCAGTTGAATCTTCAGATGACTCCAGCCACAGCTGCCATCTGATTACAACTACTTGAAAGGCCCCAAGGGAAAACAACCAAGCTAAGCTTAAAGACAGCCCACAGAACGGTAAGGATCTGAGGATAATTAATTGTTGTTTTCAACTACTAAGTTTGGGAATGACTCACTATGTAATACTAGAATACTCACTATGAAGGACTTAGCCAATATAATAAGGTAGTAAAACAAGACAAACACACTTAGAAAATAGGAGACAAAACTGTCACCATTTACAAATGGTATTATTATTTACATAATATACCCTAGAGAGTCTTTAAAAACTATTAGAATAAAAGACTTCAGTGAAGTAACTGGATGCAAAAATCAGCATGCATAATCTAGAATGCCTCCAATTTCAACAGTTTCTCCATTAAACTTGCATGACATACTGAACAGACTAATAATTTCAATTGGTGGAATCACTGTACCAGTGCAGTATAAAATATAATTGCATTACCACAAATGCACTGTTTGGCTTTGCTTTTGGCTCATGCCCATAGACTGTATCTTTAACCCTGGTCAACCAGCTTGTAAATTTGAATGCTTGATCGCAAGAAAGATGGGGCAAGAAGAATGTATTTGAAGTAGCATATATTCATTCTGAAACTACTGTTTAAATCTCATCACTCTCAGGCCTCATTAAAAATAATCCACTGCCTCCATACAACCTATCCCACCAAAATAACACTTCTGAGTGTGAATTTCACTGTGCTGCACTCAGTACAATTTCAAGATGCCCCTTCTACTCCAGGAGTTTCTTCCTAGTATATTTACCTCCTCCTCCATCCTTATTGTATGCTCATATACCTCTCTATGGACCCTCAAAACTCTTCTAATCCAAGAGTTTTCTTCGTCCTTCCCTGAAGGCTTCAGGGAAATCACATTGGCGTCTCCTTCTCTAAATGTTTTAATGCTCACAGAAAAAAGAATACTAAGTATCTTGTACATTATATGTACATTATATGTACCATGAAGTTTAGCACTTGCTTTCTTCTCAGATCCTCTCCCTCACTGTGCCTAAACTAACAAAGGATTGCACACTTAGCAAGTATTTAATATATACTTGATTTTTAACATATATTTTTAAATTATGATTTGAATAATATTCTTCAACTAATCGGCTTTCATAAGAACAGCATTTAAAAAGAAATTACTAATTTGGTTAAATCCCCGTTTTTAACTGAGGTATAAGTGACATAACATTACGTTGGTTTCAAGTGTATAGCATAATGATACCATATTTGCATATTTTGCAAATGATTACCACAGTAAGTCCAGTTAACACCACCTATAGTTACACATTTCTTCTTTTCTCGTGTTGAAAATTTTGAAGATCCACACTCCCCTACCTACTTTCAAATATGCAACACAGTATTATTAACTATAGCCACTGGCTAAATCTTAACAGAAAATGGTGCCGTGGAGCCATGAAAAAAAGACTTGAATTTGTAAACCCTGGAGAGAGATTCTGCCTATTAAGATTTTTTTTGGGATCTTGTCAGACACTCGCAGAAAAGTTCTAACTTCCAGGGAAATTAATAATAAAGATACGGAGAAGCATATTAACAATCTGAACAGAAGGATTTGGTTTCAGCCATGTTCTATGGGTTTATACAGATAACAAAAGCAAAGTTAGAAAGGCATATTTATGAAGTTTACTCCTGAATGTAAATCAGTGAATATGCTTCTTTCACTGAGAAAAACTTCCTACAAAAAATACAGCTGTGCTTAATGTGTTTAATGACAGCTGAAAACATTTTGGCTCAAACTCATTTTGTTAATAGAAGGGTAATAACAAGCAGTTCACACTGACAGACTATCCAGAGATGACCTGATAATTATTATCAGAGTGTGCATCAGAATTAAGCGAGATGCTATTTTTTACAATATGTAATGACTCATTCCTGAAACCTCTCAATCAGAACCTAGAATTAAAATGGTAATTATCGGGCTTCCCTGGTGGCGCAGTGGTTGAGAGTCCTCCTGCCGATGCAGGAGATGTGAGTTTGTGCCCCGGTCCAGGAGGATCCCACGTGCCGCGGAGCGGCTGGGCCCGTGAGCCATGGCCACTGGGCCTGCGCGTCCGGAGCCCGTGCTCCGTGGCGGGAGAGGCCACAAGCCAATATATATAATAAAGTCATAGGATTTTTTAAAAGTACAATTTTTACAAAAATTAATGAATATTATCTATTTGTGGAACTACAATAGGCAATTTGATAACCTTGGATTTTATAAATATAATAGGTAGTATAGCATAGTGATTAAGTGTGTAGCTGGCAAGTGAGAAAAAAAACAATATATTCTTCAAAGGTTTATTCTGAGGATTAATACTTATAAAGCACCTATGTTTTTATCATTTGAAAAGTACTCAAATATTAGCTATGATTCTAATTATTATTATCTTTTTTAAGCCTATATATTTATTCCAGCAAGAATGCCACTATGCAAAGCATTTTGGGGAGTCGCCCACAAAACTTGTGGTATAATCTCTGGGTATCTTCAATAATGGCAAATCTCTATCTCTGCTGGAAGACTTGATAACGGAGAAATCATCAAAATTAATCTGGGCCAAACTTGTGAATTAGATGGGCAACCAGGCTGGATAATCACCTTTTAAGTAAAATTAAAATGTGGTGCTATAAGTAAAGCAATTTTTAAAATGTTGTTAGTTCTAGAAATACAGCTGACCCTGTACAACTCTGAACAACACGGGGTTTCAACTGTGCAGGTCCACTTACATGTGCATTTTTTTCAATAAATACATTGGAAAATCTTTTGGAGATCTGTGACAATTTGAAAAAACTCAGATGAACTATGTAGCCTAGAAATATATATGTTTTTATGTCTGTATATGTATGTTAGGGATTATATAAGGATGCATTACTATAGTGAAAAGGACATTCAGCTGGAAGCTAAAAGATCTGGTTCAAATTCAGTTCTACCAATTTAAGAGCTATGATTTGGAGGCTATTATATAACCTCTCTAATCATCTCTAAGCTCTGACTTCTCTATGGAAGGGGATCAGATCATATTAATGTTTTTAACTTCCATTCTACGGTGCCTGGGCCATAGTAGGCTTTCTGTAAATTTGGCTCAGTTCAAATTTGAATGAGAACAAAGGGAGGTAAAGAAAATGATACAGAGGTAGCAAGGTAAGGTCCACACCTTGTATTTAAGTGCAGTATAAAGTCATTTTTTACCCTGAAATTACTAAAATGGTCTTCAGGACATCAAAATCCTTAGGGCCAGCCTACCTTATTCTACTTCTGGCCAAGACAGAGTAACAGAGACTAGATTTACTCTCCCACCTAAAACTACTAGAATAAAAACTAAGAATACATGTGAAACAGTGGTCTCAAGTAACCCATCAGGTAACAAAGGACAATAATACTTGAGAGTGAAGAAACATATAAGGTGAGCCCTATGACTGCCCCAAACTTACTGCCTGGAGAAAGTTTAAAGACCGAAGCACACGGAGGGAGATCCCAACGAGTACAGTGGCCTACCTGAGTTAAGGAGAAAATTGAAAGTCCAGGGGAAACCACAAGTTCTACAGTTCTCAGCACACAGTACTAGAGAGAGAGCACAAACAGAAAACTCCAAAATCTGCAGAGAGTCATACTCAAGTATTCAGCTGTGTACTGATCAGTGAATCACCTGAGGAAACTACTCAAGGCCACAGGGGGAAAAAAAAATCCACCTGAAAGGACTAGAAAAAAAGTAAGCAGAGACTGCACAGGGCCAGGAATAGTGCCTATTCCTTCTAGACAGGGTATAGCCCATAATTCATGGGCCACATAGTAAAGTATTGAGAAGAGTTTGTGGATAAAATTAACCCTAGACTAAATGCTGTTTTAGTCCAGCCTTACAAAGCTTAAAAGCAAGATCTGAAAGGACGAAAATTTTTCCAAGTAACAGAACAAAATCTCAGAATAAACCCCAAGAATATTTATAGGACTACAAAAATACCCCAAAATTTAAAATGTCTGGCATCCAACCAAAAATTACCATACACGCAAAGAAGCAGGAAAACAGAACCCAAAATGAGTAGCAAAATCAATCAATCAAAACTGGCCCAGAATTAACAGAGATGATATAATTAGTACAAGGCCATTAAAACAGTTATTACAACTGTAATTCATATGTTCAAAAGCTAGACAGAAAAGACTGAACATGTTAGAGACAGAAAAAAATTTAAAGACCCAAACTGAACTTCTAGGGAGGAAAACTACAATGTTTGAAAAGAAAAAAAAATTAGTGGATGAACAAATTAGACATTACAGATGAAAAGATACCTGAAGATATGCTAAATGTCTATGGACATTTGAATAGGAAATATTCAAAATAAGAAAGAAATAAGACTAAAACAAAAACAAAACAAAGCACCAGTGAGTGGTGGGACAGCTTAACAAGACCCAATATACATGTGAATTGTAGTGCAAGGAAAAAAACAGTAGAGAAAGAGACAGAAAAAAATATTTTAAAAATTAATGACTGAAAAATTTCCAAATTTCATGAATACTAGGAACCCACAGATCCAAGAATCCCCAACAAGTTCCAACGATAAGGAGCACAAAGAAAACTATACCAAGGAACATCATAATCAAATTGCTCATACAATATTAAAGGAAATCTTAAAAGCAGCCTAAGAAAATGACATAAAGGGGAACAAATATAAGAATGACAGATTTCACATCAGAAACAGTGCAAGCTAGAAGACAGCAGAGTAACATCTTTAAAGAATTAAAAGAAAAAAACTTAACCCAAATTTCCACACTCAGTGAAACTATCTTTCAAAAACCAAGATGGTATAAAGACATTTTCAGACATGCAAAAGGTGAAACAGTTCAATTACCAGCAGAAATGCATCAATAAGGAATGCAAAAGGACATACTTCAAAAGGACATACTTCAGGCATAAGGAAAATGATACCAGATGGAAATGTGGATCTACATTTGGGAATGAACAGCATCAGAAATAATAACTATGTCAGCAAACATAGACTGTTATTATTATTTAAATCTTTTTAGTGACTTCCTTGGTGGTCCAGTGGGTAAGAGATTCAGCACTCCCAAGGCAGGGGGGTCCGGGTTCAATCCCTGGTCGGGGAGCTAGATCCTGCATGCATGCCGCAACTAAGAAGCCCACATGCCGCAAATAAAGATCCCGTGTGCCGCAACTAAGACCCGGCGCAGCCCAAATAAATAAACAAACAAATAAATAAATAAATCTTTTTAAGTTAATCAACTGTTTAAAGCACAAATAATAAGGAAGTATTATGGGGTTTATAACATATGTAGAAGTAAAATATATGACAACAGCAACAAAAAGGCTGGTAAGAGAAAAATGTAGATCACTGATGTGAAGTACTTATACTGTCTGTGGCATGGCATACCATCAGTTAAAGATGTACATTACAAGCCTTAAAACAACTACCAGAATAACAAAAACAAATAAGTGTAGCTAATAAGCCAACAAAGGAAATAAAGTCCCAAAATAAACAGATAAAGAGAGAAAGGGAACAAGAATAGATGGGACAAATTGAGTACAAAAAAGCAAGATAGATTTAAACTCAACAATAGCAGTAATTAATGTAATTTAAAAATAGTCCAAATATACCAATTAAAAGGTAAAAACTCTCATACTGGATAAAAAAGCAAGACAACTTCATGATATCTCCAAGGAACTCCCTTTAAATATAAAAAATGTAAAAAGGGTTAAAATATAAAAAGTAAGTAAGGAAAAGATGCACCATGCTAACACTTTTCTAAAGAAAGATGTGGCTATATGGCTATATTACTATTATACAAAGTTGACTTCAGAGAGAAGAATATTACCAGGATTACAGAGTCAATATCATAATGATAAAGTCAATCTGTCAAGAGGACATAATAATTCTAAATGTTTATGCACCTAATAACAGTGTGAAAATGCATGAGCCAACTGTGATAAAACTGGGCTTCCCTGGTGGCGCAGTGGTTGAGAGTCCGCCTGCCGATGCAGGTTCATGCCCTGGTCCGGGAGGATCCCACATGCTGCGGAGCGGCTGGACCCGTGAGCCATGCCCGCTGAGCCTGCACATCCGGAGCCTGTGCTCCGCAACAGGAGGGGCCACAACAGTGAGAGGCCCACGTACCGCAAAAAAAAAACATGTGATAAAACTGTTAAGGTGAAACAGACAAATCCATGATTATAACAGGATATTTTAACACCCCAGTTTGAATAGAAAAAAACAGACAGAAATTAAGAACAAAGAACATTTGAACATATAGAACACTCCACTCAACAGCAGGATATATATTCTTTTCAAATGCACATGAAATGTTTAACATTAAAGAACATTCTGAACCATAACACAAGTCTCAATAAATTTAAAAGGAGTCAAGCCATACAATGTTAACTTCTCTCATCACAATGGAATTTAATTAGATATCAATTTTTTTTAATCTGGAAAATATGCAAATATGTGAAAACCAAGTAACAAACTTCTAAATAACCCATGAGTCAAAGAAAAAAATCAAGAGGAAAATTAGGAAGTATTTTTAAATGAATGAAAAAACAGAATACATCAAAATGCATGAAAAGCAGCTAACTTCCTCCTTAGAAATTTATAGTACTAAAACTATGTATTAGAAAACAAGAAAGCCTCAAATTAATGACCTCAGCTTTCACCATTAAAAAAAAAAAGAAAAAGCTAGAAGGGAAAATTAAACTCAAAGATAACAGGAGAAGGGAAATAATAAATTCAGAACTGATATCAATGAAACAGAAAACAAAATGGAGACAAATTAATGATACCACAGGCTGTTTCTTTGAGAAGATCGATAATATTGGTAAACCTACAGCTAGACTAACCAGGGGAAAAAAAGGAAGACTTAAATTACCAGTAGTAGGAATAGGAAAAGTAATAGCACTACAGATTATATATATATTAAATTTTACCACTTAGACAAAATGGACAAATTCCTTGAAAGACATAAACTCCAAAGACTCACTCAAGAAGAAACAGATAACCTGCACAGTCCTATATCTAAAGAAATTTTAGTTAAAATCTTTCTAAAAAGAAAATTTCAGGCTCAGATGGCTTTACTGTGAATTCTACAAAACATGTAAAGAAGAAAGAATACCAATTCAATATAATTTCTTCCAGAAAACTGAAGAGGAAATATTTCTCAATTCATTATATGATCCAGAGTGATCAACTGCTGATGGACATTTGGATTGTTTCCACTTTTTGGTTAATGCAAATAAAGGTCTTAAGAACATTTGTATACAAAGCTTTATTTGGACATATGCTTTCATTTCTCTTGAATAAATATCTAGGAGTAGAATGGCTGAGTCATAACGGTAGGCACATGTACTGTGGAATATCCACACAATGGAATACAACTTAATAACAAAAATAAATGAACTATATTGATACACACGAAATAATTCTCTTGAGCTACAGAAAGCAAACAAAAATAGGACACATACTATATGATTCTATTTATTTAAAATTCTAGAAAATTCAAACTAATCAATGGCGACAAAAAGCATATTAGTGGTTGCCTGGAGATGCGGAGAGAATGAGTGGGTAGGAGGGATTACCAAGGACATGAGGAAACTTTTAGAGCTGTTGGATATGTTCATTGTCTTAATTTTGGTGATAGTTTCATGGATGTTTGCATATCAAAACTCTTCAAATTGTACACCTCAACTATATGAAGTTTATATGTCAAGTATACCTTAATAAAGCTGTTTTTTAAACAGTCCTTAGGGGACTTCCCTGGTGATCCAGTGGTTAAGACTCCACACTTCCACTGCAGGGGACACAGGTTTCCACTGCAGGGGGTACAGGTTCGATCCCTGGTCAGGGAACTAAGATCCTACATGCCACTCGACGTTGACAAAAAATTAAAAAAAAAAAAAAAAGCCCTTAGCATCAGAGCTCAAGAACCTTCATCTGCATTAATGCTTACAACAGGTGCACAGCTAGCCCTTGGGCAGAGATATTACGGTACTTTCCTAAAAACTACAGTGAAAAATTCACCAAGTATTTATTAGACACACTCAAACATTAGCATCCACTCATTCCGTCAACCAATATTTTTTCAGAACCTAAAATGCAGAACAGTGCTGAGTTAGATGCTAAGAGTACAAAGATGAATTAGATCTGAGTTTTCCAACAACCTTTTTTAAAAGATTTAATTAAAGTTTAATGATAAGAAACAATGACCTTTCTCATTTTCTGGTCCCTCATTCACAGACATGCAAACAGAGATGCACCCACATGTTTGACTATTCACATCTCTCTAAAAAACTGATGTAATATTCTGCTCTATATTTTAAATATGCTTAATCACCAGGCTGGTAGGAAACTTCAGAATTACTTACTTCAGTCTAACTCGGATTGTAAGAGGCTGATGAAGGTCACAGGGGAGTCCAAATGGAGGTAGGAGGAGGATGACTCATTGCAGGGTACAAAACCATGGTATCCACATGGTGGTGGCGGTGGGATGGCAGTAGCAACAGATTGATTACATATAGAGGAAACTGATCTTATAAGTAAATTGAAGATAATGGGAAGCCGGGTTTCCATTTTTGGAGAAGGGAGTCACAATACAGAAAAAAACCTAAAATGAACCTGCGGTGTTGGACTGGAATTGATGATATCTGTGTGAACTCATGGTTTTCGACTTAGGTAGGTAGATAGCTAGATAGATAGACAAGACAGAAAGACAATACAGCAGTACAGGAGTGAGTGTGTGTGTGTGTGTGTATGTGTGTGCGCATGTGTGTGTGCGTGTGTGTACACATGCATATATCTCCTAGCTCTTTCCACTGAGGGCCTGGGGGCAGTGATAACCCAGGTACAAAGAACACACACAGACCCAGATCTTGCTTTCTAAAAAACTGTTCTTCACTAAAAGAAATCAAAGCTCCTTGGAGAAATGACTAATTTTAATGCAGGGGCAACAGGGAACATAGCTGGAATATTCTGTGCCAGAAAGTAAAGAACGACTCAAAGAGTGATGGAAATATGTCATAAGAAAACAGAAGCCAGCTTGAAAAAGTTCTCATGGCCAAACCTGGACTAATTTGAGTATCAAAATAAATAACTATAGTAACAGATTATTACCCATCGGGTGAATAAAGAATCATGAATCCATACTGATGTAAATAAATAAATGAGGAAGTGAAGAAAACTGCTTTTCCTTACAGTAGAATCTCAACTGATGAATACAGAAGAGAATAGAAGTATAAAGTAACCATTTGGCAACTATCACTTTATAATTAATTCAGCCAAGAAACATCAATTTATGTTAAAATTTATGGGCAGAAAATTGATGAGAAATGAAATATTTACATAATCTAAAAGTACCTCCCCACAAAATACTTATAGACTGCAAAGTCAAAAAGGGTAACTTCGGGCTTCCCTGGTGGCGCAGTGGTTGAGAGTCCACCTGCCAACGCAGGGGACACGGATTTGTGCCCCGGTCCGGGAAGATCCCACATGTCGCAGAGCGGCTGGGCCCGTGAGCCATGGCCGCTGAGCCTGCGCGTCCGGAGCCTGTGCTCCGCAACGGGAGAGGCCACAGCAGTGAGAGGCCCGCGTACCGGGAAAAAAAAAAAAAAAAAAAAAAGGGTAACTTCACAGAGGAGAAACTTGGTGGACACCACTCCAATGAAGTGTTCACAGTTCACATCACTAGTAATGGGGCAAATCAAAATTGTGTACTGTTTGACAGGATGCAAGAAGAACACAACATCACTTGTATTAACATTCCTTCTAAAAATACATAACCTCAAGTCTCTTCATGAGGAAATATCAGAGAAACTAAAATTGTGAAACATTACAAAATAAATGGCCTAAAATCTTTAAAAATGCCACAGTCAGAAAAGTTAAGGAAAGACTGAGGAATTGTTTTGGACTGACAGGGAATAAAGAGACATGATCCCTAAATGCAATGTGTAATCCTGGATGGACTCCTTTTGTTATAAAGGACACTGAGACAGTTGGAGAAACTTGAATGGGGTGTGTGAATTAGATGGTAATAATGTGTCGATGTTAACTTCTTGATTTTGATGGTTATACTGTGGTTAAAAAGAAGAATGCTCTTATTTGTAGAAAATACACACTAATTTATTTAGGAGTGATAAGGGATCATCTTTCTAATTTATTCTCAAATGGTAAAGGCGGGTGGGGGGGCTCATACTATTTCTACAATATATCTGTACATTTTAAAATATTTCGGAGGGAAAAAGACATAAAATACTCAAGAAGTAAAAGCAGGGAGTACTGGAAGAACGTAGCAGTATCCCAAACCAAGACTCTTCCACACAAGGCAGCCTGTCCAATCCCTTATTCTGTAGAAATAAAGGTCAATTCAGTGACATTAACATAGTACTTAAACCATGTATTCATGGCAAAAACAAAGAAAAGGGGGTAAAAAACTGCCCTTTTCCCCAATTGGCGTATTTCACAACAAGGTCAACAGCTGCTTCACAGTAAAAACCACACTGTAGGGACTTCCCTGGTGGTGCAATGGTTAAGAATCCGCCTGCCAACGCAGGGGACACAGATTCGAACCCTGGTCGGGGAAGATCCCACATGCTGCGGAGCAACTAAGCCTGGGCGTCACAACTACTGAACCTGCGCCCTAGAGCCCACAAGCCACAACTACTGAGCCCGTATGCCACAACTACTGAAGCCCACGCGCCTAGAGCCCGTGTTCCACAGCAAGAGAAGCCACCACAATGAGAAGCCCGCGGACCGCAACCAAGAGTAGCCCTCACTCGCCGCAACTAGAGAAAGCCCATGCGTAGCAATGAAGACCCAAGGCAGCCATAAATAAATTAATTTTTTTAAAAAAAATAACCACACTGTAGCTAATTTGTCAGGACTGAGTTTTCAATATCTAACAAAGCATTTCTATCGAGATCACAAATATAATATACAGAGTAACTATACAATTCCACTGACATCAGAGAAGACATCTCATACATATTAACTTCCCAGATAACTTTATCACATGCTTATCATTTTCAACTGTCAAAACAATTTTTTTTTAATTTTGCACAGGAATAGCTATCTCCTCAATGTATTACCCACTTCCCTAGTTTCTTACAATGTGTTATGACAAAAATAACGATATCGTTTCTTAAAGACTGTTCATCACTATGAACATAAGCAGGATGCCGAGGTTTGAAGAACCAACTGCCCTGTTACATACAGTCCTACATCATAATACATTTTAAATTATGATGTCAGCTTTTAATTTTTTCTGCCTTTCCTGTCTCTGTAAGGCTTTCACATAACACTGCCCTAGGCTTTCAATGTGCCTTCCAGTAGCATCACTAAATTATAGCATTTAATCTACAGTGAACTTGGAAACTAGGTCATGATGATTTATAAAATGGCACACAAAATAAAAGTAAACAGTTTCTGAATGAGGCCTATGGATTTTTCTTATGCATAAAATGTAGATAGAACATTGTAGGTATGAGATACTTTTGCAGCTTACATTCTTCATGTTAACTTTTAGGTTATTGTTTGGCTATTATAAAGTGCTACTGACAAATGAGGCACTACGTTATCTCAATTTTCAAAAAAGACATTAAATTTTTTTCAAAAAATAGGTTGGAATTCATACATCCAATCACAGGAAATAATGTCTATTTGTCTTTGGGGAAAAAAGAGACAAAAAGAATCCAAAAAGTCAATCCATTAGACCCTGACTCTAGGGAAATTCTTTGGTGTCAGTTCGCAACATAAAATTATAGTCCTTTGTGCCATAAATGACAAACCCACAGCTAACATCACACTCAAAGGTGAAAAGCTGAAAGCATTTTCTCTAAGATCAGGAATAAGACAAGGATGCCCACTCTCACCACTTTTATTCAACATAGTTTTGGAAGTCCTAGCCACAGCAATTAGAGAAGAAAAAGAAATGAAAGGAATCCAAATTGGAAAAGAAGAAGTAAAACTGTCACTGTTTGCAGATAACATGATACTACATACAGAGACTCCTAAAGACACCACCAGAAACTACTAGAGCTCATCAATGACTTCAGTAAAGTTGCAGGATACAAAATTAATATACAGAAATAGGTTGCATTTCTATACAACGAACTATCAGAAAGAGAAATTAAGGGGACTTCCCTGGTGGCACAGTGGTTAAGGATCCGCCTGCCAATGCAGGGGACACGGGTTCAAGCCCTGGTCCGGGAAGGTCCCACATGCCACGGAGCAACTAAGCCTGGGTGCCACAACTAATGAGCCTGCGCGCTAGAGCCCACGAGCCACAACTACTGCAGCCCGTGCGCCTAGAGCCCCATGCTCTGTCACAAGAGAAGCTACCACAGTGAGAAGCCCAAGCACTGCAATGAAGAGTAGCCCCCACTCGTCGCAACTAGAGAAAGCCCAGGCGCAGCAATGAAGACCCAATGCAGCCAATAAATAAATAAATGAATTTTAAAAAAGAGAGAAAGAGAAATTAAGGAAACAATTCCATTCACCATTGCATCAAAAATAATAAATACCTAGGAATAAACCTACCTAAAGAGGCAAAAGACCTGTACTCCAAAAACTGTAAGACACTAATGAAAGAAATTGAAGGCGACACAGATGGGAAGATATGCTGTGTTCTTGGATTAGAAGAATCAATACTGTTAAAATGACCATACTTCCCAAGGCAATCCCTATCAAGTTCAGTGCAATCACTATCAAATTACCAATGGCATTTTTCACAGAACTAGAACAAAAAAACCCTTTTATTTGTATGGAAATACAAAAGACCCCGAATAGCTAAAACAATATTGAGAAAGAAGAACAGAGCTGGAGGAATCATGCTCCTTGACTTCGACTATACTACAAAACTGCAGTAATCAAAACAATAAGGTACTGGCACCAAAAAGACACACAGGTCAATGGCACAGCATAGAGAGCCCAGAATCTACAACAAAGGAGGCAAGAATATACAATGGAGGGTAGACCATCTCTTCAGTACATTGCTGGGAAAATGGAAAAACTGGACAACTACATGTAGAAGAATGAAATTAGAAATTCTCTTAACACCACATACAAAAACAAACTCAAAATGGACTAAAGACCTAAATGTAAGACCACATACTATAAGACTCTTAGAGGAAACCATAGGCAGGACACTCTTTAACATAAATTGCAGCAACATTTGTTTGGCTCTGTCTCCTAAAGCAAAGGAAATAAAAGCGAAAATAAGCAAATAGGACCTAATTAAACTTAAAAGCTTTTGCACAGCAAAGGAAACCATTGACAAAACAAAAAGACAACCTCCTGAATGGGAGAAAATATTTGCAAATGATATGACCAGTTAGGGATTAATGTCCAACATATATAAACAGCTCAAATAACTCAACATTAAAAAAAAACCAAACTGATTAAAAAATGGGCAGAAGAACTGAAGAGACATTTTTGCAAAGAGGAATGCAGATGGCCAGTAGGCACATGAAAAGATGATCGACAAGGCTAATCATCAGGGAAATGCATAATGAGATCACCTCACACCTGTCAGAATGGCTATCATCAAAAAGAACACAAGTAACAAATGTTGGCAAGGATGTGGAGAAAAGGGAACCCTCATACACTGTTGGTGGGAATGTAAATTGCTATAGCCACTGTGGAAAACGGTATGGAGGTTTCTCAAAAAACTAAAAATAGACTTACCATATGATCCAGCAATTCTACTCCTGGGTACCAAAAAAAAAAAAAAAACCAACCCTAATTCAAAAAGATTCATGCACCCCAATGTTCACAGCTGCACAATTTACATTTGCCAAGATATGGAAACAACCTAAGTCAACCTAAGTTTCCATCAACAGATGAATGGACAAAGAAGATATGGTATGCGTGTATATATATATACATATACACACACACACACACACACACACACACAACGGAATACTACTCAGCATTAAAAAGAATGAAATTTTGCCATTTGCAGCAACATGGATACACGTGGAGGCATTACACTAAGTGAAATAAGTCAGAGAAGGACAAATACTATATGATATCACTTATATGTGAAATCTAAAAACTACAACAAACTAGTGAATATAACAAAAAAAAGGCAGACTCATAGATATAGAGAACAAACTAGTGGCTACCAGTGGGGAGAGGAAAGGGGGCAAGGGCAATATAGGGGTAGGGGAGTAAGAGGTACAAGCTATCAGGTATAAAGTAAGCTACAACAATATACTGACCAACATGGGGAATACAGCCAATATGTTATAATATCTATAAATGGAGTACAACAATTTTTTAATGCAAAAAAAATTTTTTTAATAAAATAAAATTAGTCCTTTGCTATGGGACAATCACACTTGGATCTATAGTAATACTGTGTGTGTGTGTGTGTGTGTGTGTGTGTGTGTGTGTGTGTGTATGCATTACTATATACTCTAATTAAACTATGTATTAACATATACTTAGATTTATAGTAATGTTATTTCTTTGTGGCTCAATTTTTTAAGTTCTCCTACAGACAAAGCACAGAAGAGTTAATTATAATAACAGCAAAACGTAATTTAAAAAAAAAACTTGATAATGTAAGAATAAGATAACTAACAAAAACATAGAGGTAGAGAGAGAGAAGGTGGCAGGTACTATAAATGTGCTAAATTCTTCTTTCATTGTCTAAAGTCAAGAGTCATTATCTAAAGTTTAATTTATCAAATAACAGAAACAAAGTATATTATTTTAAGTTTTTATAGTAACCATCATAAAGGAAAACAGAGTATTAAAGATGGTTATTGCAGGCTTCCCTGGTGGGCACAGTGGTTCAGAGTCCGCCTGCCGATGCAGGGGACACTGGTTCGTGCCCTGGTCCAGGAAGATCCCACATGCCGCGGAGCGGGTGGGCCCGTGAGCCATGGCTGCTGAGCCTGCGCGTCCGGAGCCTGTGCTCCGTGACGGGAGAGGCCACAACAGTGGGGCAGGGTTAGGGTGGGTAGAACAGGAACTTTTACTTTTCTTTAGAGTTTGATTTTTTTAAATAAGAATAGTATGCAAGATTCACTTTAATTTCTTAAAAAGGGTAGAGAAAGGGGTGGTGGAGAAAAGAAAAGAAAGCCCATTACCTCCAGGAAATTTCCCATGACCACCCTGGGGCCTCTTTTCTCTGTATTCCCAGGAACACTATCAGAGCACTTACTACACAGTACCGTGTTTCTGTGCTTTGTTGTCTGACTAACCCATAGATTGAAATCTTCTAGAAGGCTGGGGTCATATCTTACTTACATTTGCATCCCCAGCATATAACTTGCACAGTAACTAGTAGGAGAGCAATAAATAGCTGCTGAATGAATGAACAGCATATGAATGATGGTCACAGTGAATAAAACTGATAACACCAATTCTTCATTTGGAAAACAGCATTAAAAACGGGAAAACAAAGCAAAAAAAATCATAAAGCAAGCATCAACATTTACAGTTGTGTCATGCTAACTATAATTCACAAAATAATTCATTTTGAAAGAAAATGATGACTTCTCAGGAAAGGTTAAAAGAAATTTAAAAAGCAAAGGGGGAAAAAACCAACCCCAACACCTTGCTGTTTCCATTTGCTTTCTATCAGAGACCCTTTTCACCACCTCTTACGAGTAGTCTAAACTCAGCATCAAATACGGGCTGACTTGCAGATGCCAGCTCATACTGGGCCTGTTGAGAATATTTTTCAGAGTGGTGAATTTAGTTATGCATAAACAATGTTTCAAGTCTATTCAAGTGGCTCCACAGAGTAATTCCACATGACAACTTTTCTCTACCATCAAAATCTACTTATATTAAAAGAAAACCATAGTTTAAAAACAAGCACTGAGAAGTTATGGTTTCCATGGCTACAGGGGACAGCTCAATGTTGAAGCATCAAAACTGAAATGCCTAACACACTTTGAATAAGTATGTTCTTTCTATGACTGATTTTAAAACTTTCTTTTTCTATCTGCTCTGTATAAAAACATTTTTATAATAATAGTTTGTCATGTAGTGAATCACTAACTTAACACATTCATTTTTAGCCTTGAAAATGTAACATCTGAAGTTAGATTTCACCAGTTTTGCGGTTGAGCTCCGAAGTTTCAAGAAGTGTTAGGAGTACATGGTCCTTTGATCAAATAGTAATAAAAAAAAAAACCAACCAGAATGGAATTATGGTGAGGTCTAAAAAGTACGAAAGACCTTCATTAAGAGTATAATTTCTACTGAAGCAAATGTATCTTGTTAGAAACAGCATGAAAAGGCAGAAGAGGCCTCAACCTTCTGGAGGGTGCCAAGAAAGCCATGTACAACCGCGGGCAAGTTATTAAACCTTCGGAGGCCTCAATTTCCTCATTTGCCTATTGTGCTGAGCTGTTGAAAGGATTAAATAGGATAACAAAATATTAACGACACCTAGCACAATATCTGCACATAACAGGCACTCTGCGCCCGCCCCCCCCTCAAAAAAAGTAGCTAGCATTGAGGAGATAAGGCATCTTTTAAAAAAGATAATAATGCAAGGTTAATAAAGCTAAGTAACCAGGGCACAGAATGCTTGTTATGTGCAATAAGGGTACAGGAAATGAACCAAGAAGGCTTCCTAGAGCAGAGGAATGTGATCTACGTCTGGAAGAATTTATTTTATGTGTCAGGCAAGCATTCCCTACCTTTCTACATGTTGTTACCCGGTGTGGTCTTCTGTTCCTTGTACTGCCTGACGAACTCCCATTTACTCTTTTTTTTTTTTTTTAATCGGAGTATAATTGCTTTACAATGTTGTGTTAGTTTCTGCTGTACGACGAAGTGAATCAGCTGTATGCATACGTATATCCCCATATCCCCTCCCTCTTGCATCTGTCTCCCTCCCACCCTCCCTATCCCACCCTTCTAGGTCACCACAGAGCACTGAGCTGAGCTCCCTGTGCTATACAGCAGGTTCCCACCAGCTACCCATTTTACACATGGTAGTGTATATATGTCAATCCCAATCTCCCAATTCGTCCCATCCTCCCCTTCCCCTAACACCTACCATGTGCTAGGGAATAGGCTAAGCACCAGAGGCTGTAATAGGGAGCAAGATAAACCAGACTCCCTGTCCTCACAAAAGTTACAATCTATCAGAGGAAACAGAGTAATTAAACACGCAATTATGTCACCACATACAGTTTTATAAGAGAAGATAACACAGCGCTTCCTTCCTCTCCTCCACCAACACACACCCCAAAATGAAGATGCAATCCAACGCCAAGATTTACATGAGGGTAAGGTAGGAGGCTCCCTTAGGCCCATGCCACCTGCTCTAACCCAGCCTTTTTCCAGAGAGCTGCACTGATTGTACTCTTCGTTCGGGTGTCTACTCATGAAGCAGCACTCTGACCTTCATTCTGCTATTGTTTACTTTGTGCAGAGCTCCTGCTGGAACTGAAAGGGAGGAGAAGTGACTCACAGAGTAACACAGGGCTCTACTAACAGCAGGTTCTCAGTAAAGATCTGTTGCTAGCGACATTTTATTTCAAATGACTAACCGGCATTCCTTTTTTAGATTACTGGATTAGGAAACCCTGCACCTAATTCATCCTAAAATTCTCAACTGTGAAGTTTATCGCACAGCATGTTCCATAATTTATATGGATAATATATAGTAAAATTCTTTGTTGTTAGTATTTTTATACATTCTTATAATCATGTAATAATTGTTTGATCATCATAAATGTCAGAAAACCCATAAACCCAATCTAATAACATGAAAAGTATCAGACATCTCAACTGAGGGACATTCTACAAAATACCTGACCAGTCATCCTCAAAACTATCAAGAGCATCAACAACGAGAAACATCTGAGAAACTGACAGCCAAGAGGAAGCTCAGGAGACATAATGACTAAATACAGTATGGTATCCAGAATGGGACCCTGGAAGAGGGCATCTGAATGAAGTATGGACTTCAGTTAATAATGTACCAATATTGGTTCACAAATTATAACAAATATACCATTGTGAGACAACAGAAAACATGTATACTGGACTCTGCCCCTGGCTCCTGGCACAGAGCTCCCCAAACACTTGTAATTTCCTAAATGATAGATGCACTAGGAGCATCTCTTGTTCTAATATTTGGTCCTTGACCCAAGTTCCTAACACACAGTTGCTAAATCCCTTGGAATCTCCTGGGTGATAGCAGTGTCTTTTGTTCTAATGAGGTGACTCTTGGTGGGCTCCTGGACAGGGGCTAGTCACCAAAAAGACCAAGTCACGATTAGAAGCTTGAAACCTTTAGCCCTATCTCCCATTCTCCAGAGAGGGCGCAGGGGCGGGAAACAGAACCAATAATAGATCGTGCCTACGTGATGAAGCCTCCGTAAAAATCCCAATAACGTGGGGTTCAGAGGGCTTCTGGGTTGCTGAACACACGGAGGTGCCTGGAGCACTAGGAAGGGCATGGAAGCACCGCACTTCCTCCCACACAGCTCACCCTAAGCATCCATTCCATCTGGATGTTCACCTGTATCCTTTACCATATCCTTTTATAATAAACTAGTGAACAGTCAGGAAACTGTCTTTCTGAGTTCAGTGAGCCTTTCTAGCAAATTGATCAAACTCGAGGAGAGGGTTGTAGGAACCTCTCCTCTGATTTATAGCCAGTTGATCAGAAGCACAGGTGACAACCTGGACTTGCAACTGGTGTCTGAAGTTGGGGGCAGTCTTGTGGGACTGAGCCCTTAACCTGTGCGATCTGACACTCTCTCCAGGTAAACAGTGTCAGGATTAAGTTAAATTGCAGGACACCCAGCTGGCAGAATTGCTTGGTGTGAAGAAAAATCCACACATCTGGCATCAGAAATATTGTGAGTGTAGTAGTAGTGTGAGGGTAAAAAAGAAACATAGGAGGAGGACTGAGTTTTTCCTATTCAACCGCACTCATGGAAGATATTAAGAATAGGGGAAACTAGGTGTAGGGTGTTTAGGAACTCTCTGTACTATCTTTCAATGTTTCTGTAAAGCATTTTGTAAAATAAAAACAGACATGTTCAAAAATGAAAACAAAGAACAGAACAGCTGATTTTTCATAACATCAGACTCAGGATGTTTGTAACACCGTTGTGAAAAATCAATACCTAAAATACTATTAGAAATTAGCCAACAAAACCTGAACAAACAGTCCTTTTTATTTAAACAAAGAATGTATTTTCAAAAACAATTCTGCCAGATTGTAGTCAAGCCTAACAAAAAATACAACCATCCCCTGCAAGATCAACAATCCTGGTATTTTGTCACTGCGTCTGTTCCCTAGGGATTTAGTTGACAAGATTCTCTTTTCAAATATCGATTTAATCCTCTTCCACAAACGTTTGAACTGATGTCACAGCTCAAGCTGAAAACTGAGCAAAGAGGGTTGTCCCAAATTCTAACACTGAGAAAAAGTAGGACATCTGGAAAGATGTTTTGTGCCAAGTACACTGAGGTAAGGACATGTAGCAGAACCCATGCAAGCTCCTCCTCCTTGGAAGCTCAAGAGAAATTATTCACACCATTTTGGGGCACTTAAGATTTACCACCTCACCTGATCAGTTATCTCTTCACACACATAGACATGTACACATTTACCCAAACTCTAAGTTCCATGACAGCAGTAACCACTTTTCTACTTTTTGTACCCAAAGTGCCTTACATGTGAAATTTGTAGAAAGATGACTTGCCAACACAATGAAATGGAAATAACCACTTTAATCACAGACATTTTAAATTTGTGGTGAAATACACATAACATACAATTAACTACTTTAAAGTGTACAGTTCAGTGGCATTTAGTGCTTTCACTATATTGTGCAACTATCGTCACTAATTCTTATCTCAGAGATAACTGAATTCAGCTATCTCCCTCACTGCCTTCTCCTCCAATAGCTAATAAATATCAATTCCCTTCCTCCTTTACTATATATTGGTTTTCTTCTTATGTCAGTCTGTGATTAAATTAGTTTGCAGTGGTCACAGCAGCAGATAGACATCCATTCCAGTGACAGGGAGCTCACCCTCTCCTCCAAAGGAACACTGTCACTGGTGCACACCTCTAGTACTTTCTTATATATTGAGTCAACATTTGCCTTCCTTTAGCTTCCACTGGACTCACGTGATGCCACCTCCAGTATTCACAAGCTATGACTGTCAAGGCCAGTTATTTATTTATTTTTATTTTTTTTGCAGTCCGCGGGCCTCTCACTGTTGTGGCCTCTCCCGTTGCAGAGCACAGGCTCCGGACGCGCAGGCTCAGTGGCCATGGCTCACAGGCCCAGCCGCTCCGTGGCACGTGGGATCTTCCCAGACCGGGGCACGAACCCGTGTCCCCTGCATCGGCAGGTGGACTTTCAACCACTGTGCCACCAGAGAAGCCCAAGGCCAGTTATTTTAAGGCTCAGTTTCCTCAACTGTAAAAGTGGGGATAACGGGGGCTGTTGTCAGAACTAAATAAGCTTAACTGTTTTTTCCCACACCCTGCATAACACTGAGCTTGGAGATGGAGTAGATGTCTCCCTTGCCACTCACTGCTGCTTTCCAGACCACTGCTCTCCTCCATTCCCTAAAACCCACAGTCCTTTTAACGTACATATGATTATGCCACTTTCCCTTCTTGCTGCTGTTATCTACAGTCCTCCCATCCCAGCTTAGTAATGGAAGATTTTAGCACCTGACTCACCATCCTCTCTTTCCACTACTATTCCTGCCATTGTTCTTGATGGACTTTTACGTCCATGCAATGCTCCAACCTCTCAGATTCTTGACCTCCACCCAGTTGAGCCAGTTCAGTTATCCTCTTACTTTACATCATAGTTAATAACTACAGCTTTAAAACCTCAACTTCAAGCATCCCAACCTCTGACCACTGCTCTCCGTACCTCACTCCAACAATTTGTTCTCACCATCAGAACTTCCAATCCATTGATCCTCCTACCTCTTTTTCATTGATGATCACTTCCCTCACATCCTCACTTCTCTCCTTATCCAAATTAGAGTCTATGGTCCATCATTATAAATCACTCCTATGGACCTCTCTTCTTCCCCATGAGTTCAAAACCCTAATTCTGGTTAAATTCAACTCATTGTCTTTTCCACCTTTGCACCCAAGTGGCTGAATACAGCTGGCGAAAAACACTCAGCATACTGAATGATCTCCCTTAAATGTATAACTAAAGTACGGAAACTGGACCAGAAGCATCAGGTTCACCTGGGAGAGTTAGAAATGCAAATTCCCAGACCTCACCCCAGACCTAATGCAGCAGGAACTTTGCGGGGGAGGCACAACAATCAGTGTTGCACCAAGCCCTCCAGCTCATTGCGATGCAGGCTAAAGTGTGAGAACTATCAGGCCTAGATAATTCACTCTCTCATTCTCCAGGATGACTATTTTAAATCTTCTCTTTTCTCTTCCGACTGTATACAAACCTTCCACCTCCTGACACCTGGCTGATGACCCTACTGAAAACCAGAAACAGCAGAGGACAACTTACTTGTTCTCCCATCACCAAATTTGCCATGTGATTCTGTACCTGTACCCATATATTCTGCCTTCCCCACGTACGTACAGACAGGCTTTCTTTGTAAGGCCTAACCATCCACTTGTACACTGGATCTCTCTGTCTTTCACTTATCAAAGGTTTTTGTGCCTGCTTATCCCCTCTTTCTCGGGCAGCCACAAATTTTCCTTCAGTACATGAATATGCTAAATACCTCCCCCCAACTCAAAACAGAAAAATTCTTCGCTTGACCCTTCATTACCCTCCAGCTTTAGTACCACTTCCCTGCTCCTCTGTATGGAAAAACTTCGCAGGAATAGTTTACACTTCTTGCCTTCATTTCCTCACTCCCATTCTCTCCTTAACCCACTCCTACAACATCACCAAAACTGCTCTTATAAGTGACACCAGTGAGCCCCAAGTTGCTGGATTCAGCATTCAATTATCAGCCCTCTTCTTACTCAACCAATCACAGCATTTGATTCAGTTGATCAATTCCTTGAAAATACTTAATTTACTTTGGCTCTGGGACACCACATTGTCCTAGATTTCCCCCAGACTTTATTAGCTGTCCCTAGTCCTCTGCCATATCCTCCCCTTCCTACATGTTGGAGAACCCTGAACAAACTCTGGAGGTGTTCAGAGGGTGGAGAGGCCATTCTTCCAGCCTCTATATAAGGTGGAGAGGCCTCTATATAAGGTGGAGAGGCCATTCTTCCAGCAGCAGTGACAGACTCTCTCCGGTATGAGTTTCTGCAGTAGCCAGTTTCCTCATTTAGGTGTCTAGTGGGTGTGGGACGGTTACGTCACTAGCAGCGGTTCTGTGAGCACTGGATCGCTGGGTTGACCTCGAAGCCTAGCAGTAAGTAGTGTGTCCCTGAAGCCTAGCAGCCTCCTGACTTCTTCTCCTTCAGCTGTCTAGTGATTCTATAAGTACCCAATTCTCTGTGTGAAATCTCGTCCTGATGAAAATCTCTAGAGTGGTTTATGTTTCCTACCCTGAACCTTGACTGATACAATTCCTAAGTTCACATCTCCGGCAACAATCAGCCCCGAGATCAAAAGTCCATATCCAACTGCCTTCTCAGTACCTCCACCTTCATAACTAATACATATCTCAAACCTAACGTCCCACATACATTCTTGATTCCCCATTATCTGATCCTCCTTCCCCCTACAAATCTCATACCATTTATTTTCATAAATGCCACAATTCACCTAGTTGCACAGATTAAATATCTATAAATTATTTTTAAGTCCAGTTTCTCTTGCATGCCCACATCTAATCCATTACCAAGGCTGGTTAGCTCCAACTTCAAAATATGTCAGAAATCGGACCACTTCTGTTCATTTACCTCAACTATCAGACCAACCTAAGTCACTCTTGTCTCTTGCCTGGACACTACCACAGTCTCTTAACTAATCTCTCTCTCTTGCTACTCTCCCTCCCCTCAGTCTATTCTCCATGTCACAGTCATTTTCTTTAAATAAAAGTCAGATCACATCGCTCCCTTGGCTCAAACCCCTCCATTTTCCCATCATACGTGGAAAAAAATCTAAAACTCTACACAATCTGGTCTCCACCAACTTTGCTCACTCTGCTCAAACTAGACTGACCTCTTACCTGTTCTTTCAACAAACCAAGCTCACTCCCTCCTCAGTGCTTTTACATTGGTTATTACTGCTCTTTGGGATGTTCCTAAAGATACCCACACAACTTGCTGCCTTATCTTTTTCAAGTCTTTGTTCAAATATTTTCTTCTCAGTGAGGTCTCCCCTGACCACTCTATCTAAAATAACTCATGCCAGGACTTCCCTGTTGTGCAGTGGTTAAGAATCTGCCTGCCAATGCAGGGGACACAGGTTCGATCTCTGGCCCGGGAAGATCCCACATGCTGCGGAGCAACTAAGCCCGTGCACCACAACTACTGAGCCTGTGCTCTAGAGCCTGTGAGCCACAACTACTGAGCCCGTGAGCCACAACTACTGAGCCTGCATGCCACAACTACTGAAGTCTGTGTGCCTAGAGCCTGTGCTCTGCAACAAGAGAAATCACTGCAATGAGAAGCCTATGCGCCACAACGAAGACCTGACGCAGCCAAAAATAAATAAATAAAACAAATAAATTTATTTTAAAAAATAAAAATAAATAAAATAACTCATCCTACCATCCCCAGTACACTCTATCCCCATCCCCATAGCACTATCATTAGTTTACCCACAGGAACAAATATAGCTACATACTCTTTTTCTTCCAAATTACATCCCTTCAGAAAGAGCCCACATTCTTTAGAATGTGGGTGGCAGCATGGGAGAAAGAAAAGAAAATGGAGTAAAAAGTTTGGCTGGCTGGCTCTGTCACAATGCAACCTTAGGCAAGTCAATTCCCCTTTCTGGATCTGTGTCCTCACTAGCAAAAGAGGGATAACAAACAACAGCATCAGTCTCATAGGTTTGCTTTGAGGATTAAATGAGATAAAGCATATAAACTACTTACCTGACAGATGGTATATATTCAGTAAATGTGTCTATTTTACTATTATTACCCAACAACTGTTTGCCAAATTAACTAAATAACTGTTTATATACAGCAACCATATTCCCAAAGTCCTCTCTTCTTCAAGCTAAATATCCTCTATCCTCAACTAGTTTTCATATGACTGTTTAAAAACTCCTCATCACCCTGGCATTCTCCCTTAGCTGTTTCTCATGGAAGTAAACTAGGACTCAAATTAAACATAAATATGCCAAATATAATCTAATGAACACAAAGTCCAGGAAGACTATTACTTCCCTTGATCTGGGCACTATATTTTAATTAATGCAACATAAGATAATCTTAACTCCTTTTTTTTTGGTGGTACGCGGGCCTCTCACTGCTATGGCCTCTTGCGGAGCACAGGCTCCGGACGCGCAGGCTCAGCGGCCATGGCTCACGGGCCCAGCCGCTCCGCGGCATGTGGGATCTTCCCGGACCGGGGCACGAACCCGTGTCCCCTGCATCGGCAGGCGGACTCCCAACCACTGCGCCACCAGGGAAGCCCTTAACTCCTTTTTGAGAGCTGTTGAGTCAATTTCTCGGCTTATACTAAATTTTTCATAAATTTAAATCTCCAGATGTTCTCCCCACAAACTGTTTAAAGCCAGTTCTACTCCAAGGTTCATATCTGACTTTGCCACTAGAATCAAAGAATCTCTGAGATTTAAAAAACAAAAACAAAAACATCAATGCTACTACAGAAGTCATTTTACCTCTATGGCAGTAGACCTCTGCTTCTTGCAGAGTCAGAATTTAATGGTTGGGAGCTTGAAAACAGAAATGCCAACTAAGGAAAAGTGGCTGTGTCTACTCACCTCACACCATATTGAAGGAAGAGAAGTAAAACAAACCACGTGGTCAGAGAGTTACAGAGACGCTCCTCAACGGCAAACCTACAGGCTTTAGTTAACACTTCCAGCATGGGGAGGCACGGAGGCACAGTACTTTGGAGGCTCTAGGAGAGCCTATTATGGAAGTCTCCATTGTGCCAGGGCCACAAGACTCTCTGAGAAATGCCTGGCTCATTTACACTCAGGTGTACCACCGAAGAAATTTTATCAGAAGGGGCATAGGAGCTGTTAGGCAGCCTCAAGGAAGATCACAACGAATTCTTCCACATGAGATGAAGAAATGTATTGGAAAGGGCCTTGCCATCAAATAGATCTGAACTCTGAATAAAACACTAGCTCATCTTTTCTAAGCTGTAGTTCGCTTACCAGCAAAACAGAACTATAATAGCATAGTATTGTGAATATTGTAAAAAATATGTATGCTAAGTTTTTAGTATTTAAGTGCCTTTCATATTTGAGATATTCAAATACTTTTTACTTTCCCTACCACCTGTGTAGGCATAGAAAAGAATAGGATTCTGACTTATTCCTACAATACCAACAAAATATTTAGAAATTATTATTAACTTCTCAATGCATGTAAGACCCCTTGTTTGCCGTATCTGTTAATCTGTCCTACTAGAATATAAGTCCCTAAAGTTAGAATCTTGCTTCTCATGTTAACAGAGTACTCCCAGCCATAAAGAATCAACTGTAAGAACGAGGTTATTACAGTATCCACTCTCCTCAACAGGTAAACATGCTGAGTCTCAGATTCTCTTCAAAGGTAAAGCATCCCACCTTTTAGAATAAAAGTTACTTCAAGGGCCAGGTGATATCCTGATGAGCATAATGTATTAATTCTCCCAAAATCTCTAAGTTCTCTTAATAAAACAGCGTGTTAAAAATCAAATTATGGGTGGGGTAGGTGTTTAATGGTAACTGTTTGTTTTTATTGGCAGAGACATCAGGGTGAAATCACTAAACCTTGGAAAGCTGCCTTGGAACATGCCTGGCACCAGTGGGAATGTAGAAGTTACAAGGCAGCTATGAGGGGTGTTAATGGTAAAGCTTTAATTTGCAGTGACATCTTAAACAAAGCAGTCTTAGTAAAGTAACCCTGTGAAATCAAGCCAGAACTGAAGGACAGGGGCAGGGACAGAGAACATCTCTTGGGGCAGAAGACTACTCAGATAGTTAACTGCCCTCAAAGGATGCTCTTTACCTCTTTCTACTGATTTTATACACCTCTTTCACCATTCCAACATCATTTGAAAGTTGACTATTGCTCCAAGCCAGAAGTTCTGAACTTTATTTTGGGGAGGGCTCATTTATTTTACCCACTATGTCGCTACCCCTGTTGAACATTTGGTCCACTAGAGAAAATGGACTTAGCAGCATGAAAAGCCTACAAAAGGTCCTAGTTAAAGACCATGAGACCTATCAGTAACTCACAACTGGTTAACTCATTTAATAAACTAGAGTTACTTTACCATACAACGCCTTTACGTGACTTTCATTAGCAAGCGCGTTGTCTAAAATGAAGTAATCAGATATTTTATTGTAAAGATATACCATAATTGTGGGAGAACATATCCAAAGTTAGTATTAATTATCTTAGAAAAGGTGATTAATTATCTTAGAAAAGGTGATTAGGGCTTCCCTGGTGGCGCAGTGGTTGAGAGTCTGACTGCCGATGCAGGGGACACGGGTTCATGCCCCGGTCCGGGAAGATCCCACATGCCACGGAGCGGCTGGGTCCGTGAGCCATGGCCGCTGAGCCTGCGCGTCCGGAGCCTGTGCTCCACAACGGGAGAGGCCACAACAGTGAGAGGTCCACGTACCGCAAAAGCAAACAAACAAAAAACTACCATTTTAAAAATTCCTCCAAAAACCTACCTATTATTCAGTGATTATCCAACTGGATTGTATTTCATCCATTCACTTATTATTTTACCATTCATTCAATTAACAAATATTTACTGAGTATCTACTCTGAGTTAGGTTGGTGCTATATATGCTGGGGACAAAATTATAAACTAGAGCTCTAAATTCCCTACACTTATGTAGTTTATGTTCTTCATTCTCATTCTGAGAAATATTTTAAAGGCAAAAAGCATATCAAATATTTTGTTTTAGTTCACACTCAAAAAAGCATTGCAACTGCAGCATTAGAAAGCATCCTGTCCAGGAAGAGCTCATAACATAACAAAATTTCTAACTGAAATACTAGAGTGGTTTCTGGGCTTAATTAGAATATTTGCTGTAAATTATTGAAATGATTAAAAGAATTATAAACTAAAACTACACGCACTGTTTCAGCAATAAATTTAAAAATCCAGAGGAAGTAAATGGTTTCCTAGCAAAAAATGAAGTGTCAAGAATAAACCACGGAGAAGTAGGATAAAATAGAGCAAATAGCACTAAAGGTATGAGAGTCAGATTTATCATAAAAGTCACCTGAACTAGATGATTTAATAGCTAAATTCTCTAACAAACCTTTAAAGAATTAAAAATTCCCAAAATTATTTCATATGTTTCAGTTGACTATGATGCTAATAGCTAACAAATACAGCATTAACTATATTCAGGCACTGTACTAAGCACCTCATATTAATTCACTTAATCCTCCCGACAACCCAACGAGGTATATGCTATTATCATCATTTTACAGAGTGAAATGTCACAGAAAAAGATGAAGAGTTTCCCAACTCAATTTTAAGATCTTAGGAAAGATGTTTACCCTGCCTTTCTCTCCTCCCCCCAAAAACAACAAATACTATACACCAATCTCACCTGCAGTAATGATCAAAAGAATAATCTATAACTAATTAGTAATGCAGTATCAAAAAATCTACATACCTTATTGCAACTATAAACTAAAGGAAGAAAAACATATAATGTTAATAAATGCGGAAAGGCATTTCAAAAAATTCAGCATCTATTGCTAAAAAGTTAATAGAACTATCTAAAATATTTTCCAAAATTAACAGAAAATATCCTGAACAGCAAAATATTTAATTAAAATAATAACTGGACTAAAATGTTCACTATGTCCATTACTTTTCAACATTATTTTTAAAGTTCTAGAAGGTTTAGTAAATGTACTAGAGACTAGAAAACAGTATAAACATTGGAAAAGAACAGATAAACCAATCTTTTAATTGATAATAATGAGTGTATGCCAAGAAAATCAGAGACCTTTCCTTATAAAACAAGAAAAAATAATCTGATATAGTCACTGAATATAACTTTCTTAAAATTACAGCTTTTCCCTATAACAGTAATAAGCACACAGGAATGGAAATGGAAAACATATTTTATAAAAAATAGTGTAAAAACTATAAGAACAAATTTAATGGAAAAGCACATGACCATATGAAGAGAACTATAAAATCTTACCAAAGGAATGAAATAAAATTTGAACAAATATAAGACATACCATGTCTTGGATTGGAATACTAATATAAAAATGACCGCTCTCTCCAAATATTAAAAAGTCAGTGAATATAAAAATTCCTGTTAGAATTCCAATAAACTTTTTTTTTAAAGAATAGGATAAAATAACCTTAAAGTTCACATGGAAGAATAAAGTTCTGAGACTAGCCAAAAACAGTATGAAAAAGAATAGTAGCAAGAAGGGCACTTGCCCCACTTGATATTAGAACATACCAAAAAACCACTGTAATTAATCTGAAATTGTCGAAGGACTACACAAAACGATCAGAACGAAAAGAGAATCCAGAAATGGATACCAGCATATATGAGCTTTTAATATAAGATAAAGGTGGTATTTAAATTCAGTGAGAAAAGGAAGTTATTGGCACAACTGGATATTCATCTATGAAGAAAATTAATTTCTATCTCACAATATATGGAATATCTAAACAATATATTTAAGAATAATTCCTAATTGTATTAGAGATTTAATTTTAAAAGTAAAATAATATAAATCTCAAAAGAAAACTTAGAAAATACAGGTGGAACTAAGGTATAAGAGAGACTTCTTAAACCAAGACAGTGTGTCCAGAAGATATCAAAGAAAAACCAGAATTACATGATATGGCAAATAAAAACTTTTTGTATAAGGTATACTAAGTCAATACATAACTGACATATTTGGAAAAAATACGAAGGACTCTTAAAATTTTATGAAAAAAATGCAAGCAACTCAATTAAAAAGATAGGTAAAGTATATGAATAGGCAAATTCACAGAAGAATACACTGAATGGCTAACAAACTCAAGAAAAGATGTTCACTTTCACTTGTAGCTCAGACTAAGCACTAGTACTGAAGTTAATAAAAATTAAAGTAACACTGAGGTGTTATACTCATCAAATTAAAAAAATTCACAAAAAAAGATGATGATACCCACTGCCAGCAGGGATTCAGGGTAAAGAGTAATGTCACACTTTTTGCACTCTTTGGGAAAACAGTATGTTATTTGCACTCTTTGGGAAAACAGTATGTTATTTCTTAAAATTAAAACTATACATGCCCTTTGACTCAGAAATCCTACTCCTGGAAATTTAATACACAGAAACAAAAACATCATAAATATAAGGATATATACATATATAGATATTTACTGCAGTATTCTGCATAATGGCAAAACAAACAAATAAAAAAACCAGAGCCAGAGTAAATATTAAAAGTCTATCAACAGGGTAATGATTGAAAAACATAGTACACCCTCACCATGGGCTATTATGAAATCATTTAAACAATGAACTGAAGAGATTTGTACATGGAATGTTAAACAAGAAAAACAAGATGTAGAGTCATGTATATAATATCCACTCCAATTTTGTAAAATAGCAATTAAAACTCCTAACATATGTACATAAATATGCATATAGTGATATCTATAACATATACATAGAGATCATAGGAAAAAATATGAATATATACATAACAGATTGTTAACATGGGTACATGGGTGACTGGGGTCATGTGAACATGTGTTCTGTGTTTGGATGGTATCTTATTCAGTTCAGGCTGCTATAATAAAATATCATAGACAGGGTGGTTTATAAACAGAAATTTATTTCTCACAGTTCTGGAGGCTGGGAAGTCTAAGATCAAGGCACCAGCATTGTTGGTATCTGGTGAGAGTCTGCTTCCTGGTTCACAGACAACCATCTTTTCACTATAACGTCACATGGAGAAAGGGACAGGGTCTCCCTGGGGCCTCTTTTAAAAGGGCACTAATCCCATTCATGAGGGCTCAGCCCTCATGATCTAATCATCTCCCAAAGGCCCCACCTCCAAATGCCATCACATTGGGGATTAGGTTTCAATGTATGAATTTGGGCTGGGAGGGACCACAAACATTCTGTCTATAACTGGTGGTTTTGGTAGTGACTGAGAAGGGTTTAAGGGAGAAGACAAGCCAAAAAGTAAAGAGAAAGGGGAAAAAAAACTGCACCTAAAATTACTCCCGGGCTTCCCTGGTGGCGCAGTGGTTGAGAGTCTGCCTGCCGATGCAGGGGACACGGGTTCGTGCCCCGGTCCGGGAAGATCCCACATGCCGCGGAGCGGCTGGGCCCGTGAGCCATGGCCGCTCAGCCTGCGCGTCCGGAGCCTGTGCTCCACAACGGGAGAGGCCACAACAGTGAGAGGCCCGCGTATTGCAAAAAAAAAAAAAAAAACCAACCAAACCAACCAACCAAAAAAAAAAATTACTCCAGTACTTTGTTAAAATTCTATTTTTGTATGTATATATGTGTCTTTCTGTGTATGTGTACATATATGCGTGTATGTATAGAGAAAGATAAAAAATAAAATGTGTTATTATACATAAATATCAATTTTAACTAAAATTTACATTAAATAACTAAACTTTTTCACTTTAAATTTTGATTAAAAACCTTTCTAAAACTTGTCACATGCCCCTGCTTTCTCACACAGACCTTAACAATGACAACTTTATATTCCACTGATGATTTGGTATCAACATGGCATAATGGAAGAAAGCACATGCACATGCATTCTTTATTCAAACCTGCTTTAACACTTATTTATGGTGCTAGACAAGTCTTTTCACCCTTCTAAGCCTCAGTGTCCTCGTCTGTTAAATGGAGAGAGCCTTAGTGAACTAAGTGAACTTAGTGAACACGGTGGACTTAATAATTCTCATTATTAACTTCAGTTATGAACTACAGTATGGAGATGTACGTGGGTAAAGGACTGAATGCTCACACACAGAAGAGGTATGCTAGCTACGCTTTTTAACCTAGTCTGTCTCTCTTTACAGCTGGTCTATTTCTCTCTGCCCTCCTTTTACATGAAGTAGTGACAGAGGACTATTTACAAATCCAAACACTGTAAGTATAAAGATAGGACAGTAGCTAATATGATTTACCACTCAGTTATATTCCAGAATCACAGAGTAAAGCACAAACAGAGCAAACTACCAGATTTTGTTTCTCCTTGCTGTCAGTGTGTCTACCTTAATAGTAATCCTCTTAATTCCCCTCATTTATCAAAAATGAGCACACAGACACTGGGTAGGAGCTTAGTCTCTACCAAGAATAGAAACACACATGAGTCTTAGTACATAAATTTTGTGACATCTTTTGCTTACGGCTGGGTTCTTAATTATATTCTCTATACTTGCAGTTACCTCTTAGGGAGAGATCATTAGCAGGGGAGTGGGGGGAAAACCCTCCCTGCAAACCAAAAGTTGGTTATCACGTTCAGAATTTAAAGATTATAAACAGTTATGCCCTTTCACATGTCATCCTCTCTGTTTTCTAAACATTACTGCAAGAACAATTTATTTGATATGAGCCTCTCCCTTTTATAACTGGAATTTTTAGGAGCAAGTATTTTCTGTCAAAGTGGGGGGTGGGGACAGGGCAACAATCTGCCTCCAGACAGCCAGAGAAAGATCCTCCAGAAAAAAATCTATATAAGGAATAAGATTATAAGCCACAAAATCCTGAAATCCCACCAGACATTATATGGAGGGCAGTGGCAGAAAGAAAAGAGGCAGCTGAAGGTCTACAGATCTGATTATATTTTCAACACTTTTTCCATAATGGTCGAGAAATTTTTTACAACTCTCATTTTACCAGGTGCAAACCAGAAATAGGAAAAATAAAACCCAGTTCTCTGTAAACTTGAAGAATAGCTTGATTTGATCAATCAAAACAGCATTTATTACCTTCTTAATGTATTTGATATGCAGCATCATAGGACTAATACAAAGATCAGTAAAAAGAGGATTCTTGCCTAACGGAGCTCTCAGTTTGGGGGTGCTGAGCGGAGAGCGAATCAGACAATGAAGAACTAATTACAACACCATTACGTGCTCGGTAAATGCTAGCTACTAACTGCACAGGCAGTGGCAGGAGGACTTGAAATAAGAACACTAGCCCCTACACTGTTTAGAGCTAGTGTTTAGAGTGAATAGCAAATTAAGAAGTATGGACTTTATCCTGTATGTGATGGCTCAAAGATTTCTAAGCCCAATGAGTGACAAAACTGATGTATCTTTGGTCACTCTGGCAGCAATGTGGCAGATGAATTGTACTAAAGCAGTGTGAAAAATAATAAAGTAGTAAAACATACTGGTTAAGAACATGGGCTCAGGAGCTAAACTGGGTTTAAATACAGGCTAACATGAACTAGCTATATGACCTTGGATAAGCTACTCAACTGCTTTGTGCCCCTATTTCCTCATCCGTAAATATGAATCAACAGTTCTTACCACATGGGGTGTTGTAAGAATTAAAAGAATCAATTCATGTAAAGCACTTAGAATACTTCTTGGCACAAAGGAAGTGCTCAATAAATAATACCTATTAACTGCATGAAAGAAAAACTGGAAGTAGGAAGACTAGCTAGGAGGTCAGGAAAAGTCCAGGAAAACAGAGGTGAGAACCAAGAAGGCTATGCTCACTAGCTGCCTGAGATGATGATACTACTAGAGAAACCAGGGAAAAGAAAAGAGGAGGATTAAGCCAATGTATGTAGCTCCAGACATGTTAGGGTTGAGGTTCCCACAGAACATGCAAGTATAAATGTCTAATGGTCATTGGAAACGACAGATCAGAACTCCAAAAGAGAAGTAGGAACTAGAGACATAGATTTGAGAGTTATTAATATGTGGACATGGTGGTTATGAAAGACAGTCCTAGGGAGAAAGAGTAATGCAGGATCCACAGGACCTAGCGCTCTAGGATCACAACAGAATCCACAGTAACTCCAACATTAAGTGAGAATTGTCAGTAATATAGAGAGGAGAAAATATAGCTATATGAAATAATCCCTTCCTTCAAGTAGTTTTCAATGCCATCAGGGAAGACAAGACATGCACATGTTAAACAATTTTTATCATGATTGTTAAAGGATTAACAAAAGTAATTCTAAAAAACAGAGGTATTGGTATTAGACTGACAAGACGGAAAGGGAAATTATGCTTAAAATTGTAAAACCTAGTGGTAATATAAAAAAGGAGCACGTGCACAGAGAAAAAAGCTAATTCCAAGATGGAAGAAGTAACGGGGAAAATGAAAACTATTATTTATTGAATGTCTACTATGTGTCAGTAACTGTCCTACAATCTTTCAATTACTTTACCTCATTAATTCTCATAGTAATTCCTATGAGACAAATATTACCCCCATTTTACAAGAGCAGTTTGAGGCATACCAAAGTTAAGTAACTTGCCCATAGTTTTGCATCCAGTGACGGGCATACGGCAGTTTAGGACTGGAACCTGGATGGAGGGCCAAAGCCCATGGTTTCTCCACCATATTTCCACTTATTAAACTGGCAAAAGTAGGACATGTCAAAAAAGAGGGAAAAATAAATAAATAAATAAAAAGTATACTCAGGGGCTTCCCTGGTGGCGCAGTGGTTGAAAATCTGCCTGCTAATGCAGGGGACACGGGTTCGAGCCCCAGTCTGGGAAGATCTCATATGCCGCAGAGCAACTAGGCCCGTGAGCCACAACTACTGAGCCTGCGCGTCTGGAGCCTGTGCTCCGCAACAAGAGAGGCTGCGACAGTGAGAGGCCCGTGCACCACGATGAAGAATTCACTACCATAGAGCTACCTTTTTGAGAAAGTATAAAAGGAAAAAAAAAACAAAAACAAAACAACAAAAAATTTTTAAAAACTAAACATAATCTTTCAATTCCAGAGGACAGGTAGGATTTACAGGTATCTTCTTGCTTCCAGTCTCGTCCCTCAGGTCTCTTCCACACTGTCACCATGGATAGAATTCAAAATCACACACCTGAGCCTGTCACTCCTCCTCTCTTTATAATCTTTCAACAACTCCCTCTCACGAACACAATTAAAAAAAAAAAAAACAGACCCCAAAAAGAGAAACCTGTTTAGAAAGTCTAGAAACTCCTTAACCTAGAAAGAATAACAATAAAGAAAAGAAAAGCTAACTTCTAAATTAAAGGCTCACTTATGATTCATAACCCTACGTTTCTCATTTCAAAACTGTAAAATAAATGAAATTTCAAATGCCAGTTAAACAGCAACATTGACACCTTGTGGTGAACATCCTAAAGTATCAAATGTGACAATGAGTGAAGTGTCTCCTAAGTAAATGTCCGCTTACATGAAAAATAATGCTTAATCCAGAGATTTACAAGGGTTAAGAAGCAAAAATTCAGTTACCATCACACATACCGAATGTAAACTTTGAAAGAGCTGCTCTTACTTTGGCAACATTAGACTAATTTAGAATTAGTCTAAATTCCTAACTATTGGCAAAAGAATAAAACCTCAGTCATTGTTTTCCTACAAAATGGTACAATGCATCCATCTGAAGGGGCTATAATGCCAGGGTCTTAGGTGCTCCAAAAACAGCCTTTACTTAGTCAAAATTTCCTATTTTTTGAGTGACATTTACACATAAAAGGTTGAGGGTAGAGATGCATACTAGTGGCACGAAAACACAGGAAGAGTTATTAACAGGAGACCTGGGTTCTAATCCTGCCTCCAAACAGCACTGAGAATTTTGTGGAGTAAGTAATATTAAAGAATTCAGACTCTGTGTTTTCACATAAAATTACAGATCAAGAAGTAACAATTCAGGACTTCCCTGGTGGTGCAGTGGTTAAGAATCTGCCTGCCAATGCAGGGGACACGGGTTCGAGCCCTGGTCCGGAAGATCCCACATGCCGCAGAGCAACTAAGCCCATGTGCCACAACTACTGAGCCTGCACTCTAGAGCCCGCGAGCTACAACTACTGAGCCCGTGTGCTACAACTACTGAAGCCCGTGCACCTACAGCCCGTGCTCCACAACAAGAGAAGCCACCACAATGAGAAGCCCGCACACCACAACAAAGAGTAGCCCCCGCTCGCCGCAACTAGAGAAAGCCCACGCGCAGCACTGAAGACACAACGAGGGAAGAAGAGAGGGAGGGAGGGAGGGAGGAGTAACAATTTAAAAAAAAACAAGAGGACTTCCCTGTTGGCACAATGGTTAAGAATCCGCCTGCCAGGCTTCCCTGGTGGCGCAGTGGTTGAGAGTCCGCCTGCCGATGCAGGGGACGCAGGTTCGTGCCCCGGTCCGGGAAGATCCCACATGCCGCGGAGCTGCTGGGCCCGTGAGCCATGGCCACTGAGCCTGCCCATCTGGAGCCTGTGCTCCGCAATGGGAGAGAGGCCACAGCAGTGAGAGGCCCACGTACCGAAAAAAAAAAAGAATCCACCTGCCAATGCAGGGGACATGGGTTCGAGCCCTAGTCCGGAAAGATCCCACATGCCGCAGAGCAACTAAGCCCGTGTGCCACAACTACTGAGCCTGCGCTCTACAGCCCACAAGCCACAACTACTTAAGCCCGCGCACCTAGAGCCTGTGCTCCTCAACAAGATAAGCTACCGCAATGAGAAGCCCACGCACCACAACAAAGAGTAGCCCCCGCCTGCCACAACTAGAGAAAGCTTGCACGCAGCAACGAAGACCCAACACAGACAAAAATAAAAGTATATATAAATCAATAAATTTATGAAAAAATAAAATAAATTAAATTAAAGAAACAAGAAATCATCAGGAAAGGAAAAGGTATATTTTTAAAAATTACTGCATCCAGGAACAATGTTGCCTGAGTTAAGGACGGGAAACTATAAACAAAATTGATCGGCACAAAATTAAGTTTCTCGGCAATCACTTTATATATATCATGGCAAAAACTGTGGGAAAAGAAAAACTTTTGCTTGAGCAGATACATGACGGTTACTCTGAACTGCCTGAATCACCAGAGAAAGTTCCATTTTACTCATTAACTTTGACAAGTACAATTTAAAGTTTCTAGCTCCAGAGTAACTCTCTGAGTTCAGGTAATTTACTTGAAAAATAGACACTTGGTCTGGTTCAGAAAAAGTATATCTGTGTTACCAGCTATAAATGATTTACACGATAGTGATGAGCAGGCCACTGTTAATAAGGCATTTCAAATGGCTGACACACCTGAGGAATCTAGAAGGCACGCTAGAAGTGAAACCCCCAAGAGACATTTCATTGCAAAACCAGTGTTAAATAATTAAGCCACTACCAAACTAACTTAATGATTTTGCATTTATGGAGGGTTCCACGATTTTCAGAAATTTTCTCCATCATTATGCTATGTGCCCCTAACAACCACCAGTCTAGGAAGGTAAGTGAGAGTGTGAAAAGGGTTTGCAAAATTTGCTTGCCAGAAAACCTTCATACCAATCTCCAATCTGGCTCTACTTGCTATGCACCCCCTAAGATAAGTAAATCATTTAATGCTCCTTGGCCTCAGCTTCTACATGGAAGACAAAAGCTGATCCCTGATTTGTGAACACAAAAAACTTCTAGGAGAATAAGATAACTGATGTGAAAATGCTTATAAATTAAACAAATATGAAACATCACTGCTTCCACATTTTGGAACAATTAGAGAGGTTAAATGAATTAGGATAAATCAAGGATAATTAAAGTCAGAGTCAGGTCAATCAAAGCATTCTCCATTATATCAAGTTGATTCCCAAAATCCTACAGTCTTTGTTCAGCTCCTATTCTCCTGTATCACTACAGTACAGAGCCTTCAATACTCCTTAAATCTCTAATCTCTCAGATTCTATGATGGTACCTTTCCTAACTCCTCCTCTTCTCACTGACTCTGTATTCCCTTTTCTTTTTTTTCTTTTTTTTTTGCAGTACACAGGCCTCTCACTGTTGTGGCCTCTCCCGTTGCACAACACAGGCTCCAGATGCGCAGGCTCAGCGGCCATGGCTCACGGGCCCAGCCGCTCCTCGGCATGTGGGCTCTTCCCAGACTGGGGCACGAACCCGTGTCCCCTGCATCGGCAGGCGGACTCTCAACCACTGCGCCACCAGGGAAGCCCCCCTTTTCTTTTAATTTCACTGATTTCTGTAATGAGATCACACAATCTCATACTTGGAAAATATCTTTTAAAATTATATTATCTATACTCTCATTTTACTGAGCAAAACAGGCCAAGAAATATTAGTCTCTTCCTCACATTTCAAACTATTTCTGTACATTCCTCTTTTCAATACTTAAAACTCAATGTAGTCCCAAACTGAATAGGCTCAAAAATAAGAGTTATAAAATAGACACCTCCTGCTTTCTGTCTCCACCATCCAATTACTAAATTCTGTCCATTCTGGCACATATCCTAAGAAGTCAAAGTGAAAGTACCTCTCAGGTAAGAGTCAAAAGTCATCAAATGTGTGTGGTTACTTTAGTTGAAATCATTGTCTCTTTAGAGCGTTTTACATAGTCCATGTCAGCAAACTCTCTACCATTATGTACAGTAAGATTCAAGATTTGCAAAGGAAAAGCCCATTTCATAATGTTTAAAAAATAAACAATCATCCAGTTGGATAAGAGTCCAATCATCCTTCTGGGCTCTTCCTCTAGTAGATATATAGAGAATGTCTAATGGTCTGGAATTTATGATGTGTTATGTAAACACTAGGAAATACTGCCAAAATCGAATTTCAATGAATCATCTGTCTGAGTAGGGTGAACACAGGTTGAGTGTCACTCTTAACTTTATTTTAAATTGCATTTATTTTGGTAGCCTGCCTCCTGGGGAAACGTCCTTGATGATCTACCACATTGAAAATTAAAACCAAATTTTAAAATCTTTCCAAATTAAGCCCAGACATGAAAATACAGAGCTGAGGCAGTTAATCCTCTAAGCACATGAGATTCATGCAGAGCTCCTTTGCCTTGCCAAATATGATTCTTTTAAGATGAACAGCAGATCAAAACTCTAAGCTATGTCTGGGGCTATTGAAGGGGTTTTCTAGTAATGCCACAGTTGTTAAAGTTTTGATAAGTCTAAATTTTGTACCTCTGGTTGCTGCTCTTTATTGTGCAGAAGACCGGAAACAGCTCATGTCCCTGTTTTAAGATCACTGGCTTCCAATCACTCTCTCCCACTGTCCAGAGGAAAAAAATGGCTTTCCAAAGGCTTTGTAAAAGAGATAAATCACTGTAGCTACAAAATTTATGAAGCTCTCACTAAAAAATGCTAAGTCTGAGTAACAGCTTCTAAAGATTCCATACATTTCCTCACATCGAAATGTCACAAACTCAGAATGAGGAAGATTCTTGACAAAATGCAAGAGGACTCTAAGAAGTTTCTTACCGCAGCAAAGAGAAGACATCATAAGAATTGCGAACACAGTTCTGATCCACCTGAAGAATACTCTTCTGAGCATCTGAATAACCCTAAAAGACATTAATTAACAAATTAATCAAAGTAAAACAAAATATGTGTCCAAATTAATCGTGATGTTTGTATTTTTAAAATTATGATTCAATAACAACTCAGTAAATTCAAATCATTAAGAAATTAGAAAAAAGTTAAGAAACACTTTCATATAATTGAAGTTTAACCTTATAGGCAAGTGAATTTAAAATAAATTTCTTCTAACATTTTCCCACAGAAACAATGTTCCACACTATAACTTTTGGTGAACTTCCCAGGGAAACCCCAGAAGTCTTTTTAACATATTATGTGGCTGAAGAAGACTATTAACAATAATATTTCAAGTATGCCTAGCCATCATATGTAATGTTTTTATGGAGGAAAAGGCATTCCAAGTTTTAATTAGGAATACCAGAAACAAGTATTTCCACTCAGTGGTGTAAAGGTGGTGGCAGCAAGGATGGTTTCTAGAGAGAACACAGCACAATTCCATAGGAAGAACAGAACAGCTAACTGGCATTTCAGAAAGGCAAAGTAAATAGTAGTTAAGAAAAAAGGACTCTGGACCCAGACCACCTGGATTACAGCTTAAGCCCTTAATACATCAGCTCTGTAATCTGGAACAAGGCACCTAACTTCTTTTAGTTTAACTTTGGTTTCTTCATCTATAACATGGAGATGGTAATATTATCTACCTCACAAATTGTTGTGGGAATTAAAAGAGCTGATATTTGTAAAGCCAAAGGTATGTGATAATCACTGTATAAATGTTTGCTATAATGCTAGTATAAGCATTTTCTAAAAGCTACATTGCTGCACACATTAAAAGGTTATTAGGAGACTATTATAAACAACTTTGTGCCAACAAATTTAACAACTTAGATGAATCTTTGAAAAAATACAACATGACAAAACTGATTAACAATAAAACAACAATATCTATGACCCAGCAATCCCACTACTGGGCCTATACCCTGAGAAAACCATAGTTCAAAAAGACTCATGTACCAAAATGTTCATTGCAGCTCTATTTACAATAGCCAGGAGATGGAAACAACCTAAGTGTCCATCAGATGAATGGATAAAGAAAATGTGACACACATATACAATGGAATATTACTCAGCCATAAAAAGAAATGAAATTGAGTTATTTGTAGTGAGGTGGATGGACCTAGAGTCTGTCATACAGAGTGAAGTCAGAAAGAGAAAGACAAATACCGTATGCTAACACATATATATGGAATCTAAGAAAAAAATGTCATGAAGAACCTAGGGGCAAGACAGGAATAAAGACACAGACCTACTAGAGAATGGGCTTGAGGATATGGGGATGGGAAGGGTAAGCTGTGACAAAGTGAGAGAGTGGCATGGACATATATACACTACCAAACGTAAAATAGATAGCTAGTGGGAAGCAGCTGCATAGCACAGGGAAATCAGCTGGGTGCTTTGTGACCACCTAGAGGGGTGGGATAGGAAGGGTGGGAGGGAGGGAGATGCAAGAGGGAAGAGATAGGGGAACATATGTATAACTGATTCACTTTGTTATAAAGCAGAAACTAACATACCATTGTAAAGCAATTCTACTCCGATAAAGATGTAAAAAAAAAAAAAAACAACAATATCTGAATAACTATTTTTTAAGTGAATAAGTAACTGAAAATCTTTCCACAAAAAAAAGTCTAGGTCCAGATGGGTTCACTGAATTATATCAAACATTTAGGAAATATCATCAATTTAACACAAACTCCTTCATAAAACAGAGGGTAAGGGAACAATTTCCAATTTATAAGACCAGCATTACTGATACCAAAACTTATCTCACACACATACACACACACAAACACAATTATAGACCAATATCCCTCATGAATATAGACACAAAAATCCTTAGGAAAATATTAGCAAGTAGGACCAGCAATGCGTTATAAGGACAAAATAGTAATGCATCATTATTGACTGAATTTATTCTAAGAATGTAAGGTGGGTTTAGCATTTAATATCAACCAATTAGCAAATAAATGAAGCAATCATTATAAGCCTATCTTGATGGGCACACAATTATAAAGATGTAACTTGTGATGACAACAACATAAAAATGGGGGAACATAGCTATACGGAAGAAAAGTTTTGTATAATATTAAAACTAAGTTGGTATTAATTTGAACTAGACTGTTATAAATTAAGATGTTAATTGTAATTCTTGGGGCAACCACTAAGAAAATAACTAAAAGATATATAGTAAAAGAAATGAGAAAGGAATCAAAATGTGAGAAATAACTAACACAAAAGAAGGTAGTAACAGAGGAATTGAGGAACAAAAAAGATGTAAGAAAACAAATCGAAAAGTGGCAGAAGTCCTTCCATCTGTAATTACATTAAGTATAAATGAATTAAACACTACAATTAAAAGGCAGAGATTGGAAGAATAGATTTTCTTTTTAACGACCCACTATATACTGTCTACAAGAGACAAATAGGTTGAAAATGGAAGGACAGAAACACAAATAGGTTGAAATACAATAGGTTGAAACACAATAGGTTGAAAATGTAAGGACAGAAAAATATTCCATGTAAGCAGTAACCAAAAGAAAGCTGGAATGGGTATACTAATATCAGACAAATAGACATTAAGATAAAAAAACACAAATAGGTTGAAAATGGAAGGACAGAAAGATATTCCATGTAAGCAGTAACCAAAAGAACGTTGGAATGGGTATACTAATATCAGACAAATAGACGTTAAGACAAAAAAAATTGTTAGAAGAGACAAAAAGGGATATTATATAACATTTAAAAGCTCAAGAAGATATAAATGGTTATAAACATATATGTACCTAGCAACATATAACAAAACATATGAAGCCAAAACTGCAAAAACTAAAATGGGAAATAGCTGAAGTCAACATCCCACTTTTAACAATGTGTAGCACAACCATAAGAAAGATAAACAATGAAAGAGAAGACATGAAAAGTACTATAAATCAACTAGACCTAACAGACGTATACAGAATGCTCCACCCAACAACAACCATATACATATTCTTCTCAAGTGCACATGGAACATTCTCCAGGATAGACCATATGTTCAGCCACAAAACAAATCTCAATACATTTCTAAAAGCTGAAATCATACAAAGTATCTTTTCTGATCACAATGGAATGAAACTAAAAATCAGTAACAGAAGGAAACCTGGAAAATTCACAAACTACAAAGTAAATAACATACTCTTAAACAACCAGTGGGTCAAAGAACAAATCATAAGGTAAATTATTAAATACTCTGAGTAGAATAAAAATGAAAGTACAACATATCAAAACATATGGGATACAGTGAAAAAGTGCTCAGAGGGAAAAGTACAGCTGTAAACATTTACATTTAAAAAAAGAAAGAGTTCAAATCAATTAATCTAATCTTCCACCTTAAGGAAACAGAAAATGAAGAACTAAACCCAAAGCAAGAAGGAAGTAAATAATAAAGATTAGGGCAGAGATCCATGAAATAGAGAATATAGAACAATACAGAAAAATCAAAAAAAACAAGTTAGTCCTTTGAAAAGAGCAATAAAACTGAAAAACATTAAGCTAGAGTGAACAAGACAAAAAAAGAGAATACTCAAATCACTAAAATCAGGAATGAAAGTGAGAACATTATCACCTATCTTATAGAAATAAGAAGTATTATAGAAGAATACTATGAACAATTGTATGCAAACAAATCAGATAACCTTGATAAAATGGAAATTCCTAGGAACGCAGAAACTCCAAAAAATGACTCAAGAAGAAACAGAAAGTCTGAACAGATCTACAAGTTGTAAAAGAGTTTAGCTAAGCTACTCCATGGTACTGCTGCCCTGGCCTCCATTTTGTTTGGCCAAGCAGCCTGCAGGGACCTTAAACTAACACTAGACCCCCTTTCAGGGAAGTGCATGCCCTAGATAGCAGGACGCAGAGTCACAAGCAAATGTAGCTCTGTTATGATTGTGATCAACAGTCTCCCCTGCTTCCCAGCACCTGCATGCTTTATACGCCCCTTAGATAAAAATCCCCATGTGCCCCTTAGATAAAAATCCCCATGGAGTGCATACCCTAGATAGCAGGATGCAGAGTCACAAGCAAATGTAGCTTCTGCAATGACTATGATCAACAGTCTCCCCTGCTTCCCAGCACCTGTATGCTTTACACACCCCATAAATAAAAATCTCCATGGAACTTACCAAAACCCTGCTCTTTTGGCTTGAACTGACCGATCCAGCCCTAGCCCAGGAACCCCAAAGCACTCTACCCACAGACTCTAAATAAAGACATGTGTCCCAGGTCCTGCATCTCTCTGTCTGCACTTGGCCTTGAGCTCCCCATATATAACTTTACAGTCAGTTCTCTGTATCCATGGTTCTGGTATGCATGATTCTGCGTCCATGAATTCAACCAACTGTGGATTGTGTAGTGCTGTAGTTTGTATTTATTGAAAAAAAAATCCACATATAAGTAGACCTGCCCAGTTCAAACACATGTTCTTCAAAGGTCAACTGTACTAGCAAAGCTAATCCAGCAGCATACTAAAAGGCTTACACAATCTGGTCCAGCAATTCTACTTCTGGCTATATACCCAAAAGAACTGAAATCAAAGACTCAAAAGAGATATTTGTACATCCACATTCATAGCAGCATTATTCACAGTAGTTGAGGGTTAGAAGCAACCTGAGTATTCATCAACAGATGAACAGAAAAACAAAATGTTGTATCTTCATACAATGGAATATAGTTAGCCTTAAAAAGGAAAGAATTCTGCTATAACATGCATGACCCTTGAGGACATTATGTTAAGTAAAATAAGCCAGTGACAAAAGGACAAATATTGTAAAATTCCACTTACATAAGGTACCAAGAGTAGTCAAATTCATAGAAACAGAAAGTAAAAGGGTGAGTGCCAGGGGCTTGGGGAAGGAGGAGATGGGGAGTTACTGCTTAATAGGTAGAGAGTTTCAGTTTTATAAGATGAAAAGAGTTCTGGAGATGGATAGTGATGACAGTTGCATAACAAGGTGCATGTCCTTAATGCCACCACACTGTACACTTAAAATGGTTAAGATGGTGAATTTTATATTATGTATATCTTACCACAATTAAAAATAAGTTTTTAGAAAAGAGTTATACACCAGGAACAAGTGGGACTTACCCAAGGTACGTGAGGGTGGTCTGATAAATGAAAATCCACACAACATACCAAGTTGGAGGACTCATATTTCCCAATTCAATACTTACCACAAAGCAGCAGTAATCAAAACAGTGTGGTATTGGCATAAGTACAGACATATAGATCAATGGAATAGAACCGAGAATACTAAATAAACTCATATGTCTATGGTCAACTGATTTTAGACAAAGGTGCCAGGACTGAGAAAGAATAGTCTTTTCAACAAACGATGCTGAAACAAGTGGATGGCCACATGCAAAGAATAAAGTTGGACCCATCCCTAACACCATATACAAAAATTACAATTAGGATCAAAGACCTAATTGTGAGAGCTAAAACCATTAGAAGAAAGCACAAGGGTACATCTGTATAACCTTCAATTTGCCAATGGTTCTTAGATATGATGCCACAAGTATGAGCAACAAAAGAAATAATATAAACTGGACTTCATCAAAATTAAACTTTTGTGTATCAAAGGACACTATAAAGAAAGTGAAAAACCAACCCACAAAATGGGAGAAAATATATGCAAATCATGTATCTGATAAAGGTCTAATATTCAGAATATATAAAGAACTCTGACAACCCAACAACAAAAAAGACAAACAACCCAATTAAAAACTGGGCAGAGGATTTAAAGAGACACTTCTCCAAAAAAGATATACAAATAGCCAATAAGCACATGAAAAGATGCTCAACATCATTAGTCATTAGGGAAATACAAATCAAAATCACAATGAGATACCACTTCATACTCACTAGGAAAAGTAAAAAAATAAAGAAACAAAATTAAAAGAAAGCAAAACAAAAAAACAGCACATAATTGTTGGTTAAGGATGTGGAGAAATTAAGAACCCTAGTATATTGCTGTCGGGAACATAAAGTGGTCAGCAGCTATGGGAAAAAGTTTGGCAATTCCTCAAAAAGTTAAACATAGAATTACTACATCATCTAGCAATTCCACTCCAAGGCATATAACCAAAAGAACTGAAAACAAATATTTGTACATAAATGTTCATAGCAGCACTATTCACAATAGCCAAAAGGCAGAAACAATTCAAACATCAATCAGTGGATGAATGGATAAACAAAATGTGGTATAGAGTATTCATACAATGCAATATCATTCAGCCATAAAAAGGAAAGAAGTATTGATACATGCTACATATGGATGCACCTCAGAAACTCAAGCTAAGTGAAAGCAGCCAGACATAAAAGATTACATATTGTGTGATTCCATTTATGTAAAATACTCAGAATAGGCAAATCCATAGAGAGAAAAGCAGGTTGGTGTTTGCTGGGGGTTGGGGAGCACAAAATGAAGAGTGAATGCTTAATGGGCATTTTCTTTTGGGGTGATGAAAATGTCATGCACTTTAATGGAGGTAGTGTTCGCACAGCATTTGTGAACATACCCAGTGCCACTGAACTGCACACTTTCAAATGCTTAGGGAATTCCCTGGTGGTCCAGTGGTTCGGACTCAGCGCTTTCACTGCTGGGGCCCAGGTTTGATCCCTGGTCGGGGAACTAAGATCCCACAAACCGTGCAGCACAGCCAAAAAAAAACCAAAACAAAACAAACAAAAAAAGCTTAATTTTATGTTATGTGGATTTCATCTCAATTAAAAAAAAAAGAGAGAGAGTTGGCTATGAAATAATCTACATATCATGAGAGCAGCTGAAAAGAAAGGACAGAGACAGGACATAATCCTATAAATGAGCTACAAAACCCAAAAAGACACTAGAAGTAAATTTAAGATTCTCAGGAGAAATGATTAATGACATTCCACTTAGTTATACTTATTTTATGCAAAAATCTGCCAAACATTTCTTCTATTAAAAACTTACCCACACTCACTAACATACAACTAACGTATAACTAAAAGCAATCCAGAGAGGATTGCTAAAATCCTCCAGAGAGGATTCAGTATAACTAAAATCCTCCAGAGAGGATTCTGGGTCTTAACCCACTCTGCCTGTCATGGAAGTAAAGAAAATCATTTAACCCCTCTAAGCCTCAGTTTCTTTAACTATAAAATGAGATGAGGGCTTCCCTGGTGGCGCCGTGGTTGAGAGTCTGCCTGCCAATGCAGGGGACACGGGTTCGTGCCCTGGTCCGGGAAGATCCCACATGCCGCGGAGCAGCTGGGCCCGTGAGCCATGGCCGCTGAGCCTGCGCGTCCAGAGCCTGTGCTCCACAACGGGAGAGGCCGCAACAGCGAGAGGCCCGCGTACCGCAAAAAAAAAAAAAAAAAAGAGATGAGACACTACTAATGTAAACAATAGTAAACAATAATAGCCAAACACAAAAGTAACATGTATGAGCATTCCCAGTATGCCAGGCAGTGTTGTTTTCCATGTTAAATTAACATTTCAGTGTTAATGTTAAGGATTAACATGTTTACTACTCACACAACCCTGTGAAACAGGTACTATTATTATCCCCACTTTAAAGGTAAGGAAACTGAGACACGGAGAGGATTAAGTAGAAGAGCCATGCAGTCTGGCTCCACAGCTCATGTTCTTAATAACCATGCTACACTTGATCTCTAAGACCTTTTTCAGGTCTAAAATTCTGGGTCCGTGTACATTTAAGGCAACTCAAGGACATTATTAAACCCTTCTGCTTCAGCCACCACTTAGCAATTAACATTCTTGAAATATGCTAAGAGCTTTGCTCTGAATGACATCTAACTTCACCAGATGTGCGATCCCGGCAGACCTCTGATGAAGGATCATAATGGAAAGAAATGGCTCATTTGTATCTGGTTATCTGTGTGAGATACTGCCAAGTGCCAAAGAGCCCAGAGGAGATTTACATGTCACTCAAAATTCTTCTGAAGCCAGGCCTAACAATTCTTTTTCAAGGAAGAGAACAGAATAGGCACTAGTCTGGGTGAGTGCCTATTAAACCATTCAAGGAAACAGATAATTTCACATATTCCAATGAGGAGTAATTCCAGGCAGATGATCAGGTGTGTTTCTAGATCAGTGGTCAACAAACTTTCTCAGTCAACGGCCAGATTGTAAATATTTTAGGCTTTGCAAGCCACATCATCTCCATTGCATATACTTCTTTGTTTTCACCTTCAAATTGTTTACAAATGTAAAAATCGTTCTTAGCTCCCAGGCCATATAAAAACATGTGGGGACTGTAATTTGATTATCCCTGTACTAGATCGCTGAATGAGTCACCTTTTAAAACATGTTACTGTACATTTTGAGAGTTTTCAGCTGCTACAACAATCATCAGACTATCCTTTATTAAAACTATAAAAGTTCTACTAAAATAATCCACTTGACAGGATAACTGTTAATGAAGCAAACAACATTATATATATATACTTATTCATTTCAGTGTTTACTGAACATCTTATACTTACAGGGTGTCAGGCAATTGCTATCATCATTATAAAGGTATACAACCCAATATACTATAAAGTATATAACCCAGTTAAGATTCCAAGTGAAGTAAAAACTGCAAAGGTGCCATAAAAAAGGTTAAAAAGAAAAGCTACAGGAGTTCCAATATGGTAAAGATTCCATCTAGTAGAAGCAGGAACATCAAAGGCTGCAGCAGGGGTAGCAATATTTGGGACAGATTAAGAAGCATAGAAGGCTGAATGGCAGTGAAGGAAAGTCCCACACAGACTGAACACCTTTAGCCAAAGCATGACAGTAGGAAAACATAAGCTGTATCCAGAGAAGATTAAATAGTGGTCCAATTTGTTCAGCTCCAATGATGTCAAAATTACTTGGAACCCTGGAGGGGGAAATAGTGGGAGATATAGTTATATAACTAAGTTGAGAGGGCCAGAGCACAGAAAGCCTCAAATGTCATACTAAAAAGGGAGACAACCTACATGCTTATTGGACTCATGAAAGGTTTCTGACAGTGTAGGACAATGATCAGAGCTGCATTTAATGGAGGTTACTTTGGTAATGACAAATATGACAAATTAGGGGAAGCAGAATGTCCAGACAACCGTTAGGAGGCTATTCTAAAAATCCACACATACTAGAGGTAATGAGAGCTCAAACTCTGAAGAAAAAAAGAGAGAGATAGATAAAAGAAGTAAAGATAAAAGCAGAGATATAACCAAAAGTACTATACCACTGACTGGATTTAGGTTGATGGAGAAAAGGAAATTAGATCAGAGATTTGGACACATCTAGCAGACAAGAAGTTATTCCATACAACCTTTAAGCAAAGGAATAAAAAAAATGAAAGTATGCTTTAGGAAGATTAATCAGGCAGTGGTGAATAAGACGAAGTGTATACAAAGAAACCAGAGCCATAGGCCTACCAGAAAACTACTGCAGTAATGCAGCCTTATAGGGTGCCAGGCTGAGCTTGGATCATGGCAATGGATATGGAAAAGTAGCCATATATATGAGTGATTTCAAAGGACTCAAAAGGGTCTAGTAGCTGAATAAATCGAGTGGATAAAAGAAATCAATCAAAACTAACTGCAAAATTTGAGGCCTGGATAAATGGAAAAATAGTTAATAAAAATGTAAAAAACTGGAAGGGAAAGCAAACCTGGAGAGAAAAATGAAGACATCCATATATATATATAAGTATAACAGGGGGTTTCCCTGCTGGTGCAGTGGTTAAGAATCCACCTGCCAATGCATGGGACACAGGTTTGAGCCCTGGTCCGGGAAGATCCCACATGCCGCGGAGCAACTAAGCCCGTGCACCACAACTACTGAGCCTGTGCTCTACAGCCCACAAGCCACAAATACTGAAGCCCATGTGCCTAGGGCCTGTACTCCACAACAACAGAAGCCACCGCAATGAGAAGCCCGCACACCGCAACGAAGAGTAGCCCCCACTCAGTAACAAAGACCCAATGCAGCCAAAAATAAATAAATTTATTTTTTAAAAAGTATAATAATTTGCAAATGGCAGATGTCTATGCAGAAGTGGTCAGAAACTATTTAAACACAGATGAACTAGAAGTTTGAATAAAGAGCTATACAACTGATGACAAACAAGTAGTATATGTCAGAATTTTAAATGATCTGCTACAGCAACATTCATTCACTCAGTCCACAAATATCTACTGAATTATTACTACATGCCAGGCACAGTGCTAAGTATTACGGATAATTCAGTGGCAAAGACAGACACTGTCTCTGCCCTTACACAGTGTACAGTCTAGTAAGAAAGAGAGATGAGCAAATGGGTAATCAGAATATAACTGGTTAAGGACAGTGACAAGACAAATGAAAGGCAAGGTGCTATGAGAACAGATAGAGGGGTATCCAAACTGGATTTAGGGGGTATGTCACAGAAAATGTTCAATGGAAAGGAGATCTAAGCTCTAAAACTGAGATGCATAAATTTTAGCTTAAAGTGTTATTGGTTGGGTGCTTCAAAATCAGGAATCAAATCACAATAAGACCTTACAAGTCATTAATTACTCTGAAATGATCTGAATAAAGGAGGGACATGACGAGAATTTTAGGAAGATAAATCTTGCTACAATAATGGCAAGAACCAGGAAAGAAGCAGATGTTTAGCAGACACCTTAAGTAGTGATTTTAAAAAGTGACTCAAAAAAAGAGGGAGGTGTTCGGGATGGCTCCTTGTTCTGACTTGAGAAAGTGGATGGACAGCAGTACCATTCACTGAACTAAGGAACACAATAAGGAGGTTTTCTTAGAGGGGGAAGGAACTGAGCTCAGTTTGGCAATTGTGGAGTATGTGTCTCTGAAACATCCAAGCAATCTGACTCAAGTCTAGATATATGGAAGCGCTGACTGGCGAGGTAGACTTGGGAGAGATCTGAATGATCCAGAGATAATGTGTTAATGAGAAGACAAATGGCCCAAGTGGAAGCCTGAAGACAATAGCTTAAGGGCCCCAGAAAAAGCTTGCCCTAGTGGGACTGATAGTGGACTATACATGTTACTCTTTAAACCGTAAGTGAGCTCTGCAAATAGTCCTTCTTCTACTTATTTAGGTAGAGTAAGAAATCATAATGGACAAGGAAAAAAACCAATGGCTCATTCTACAACTTGAGCACCTTTTCAGATGCAATGAGTATACCTTTAAAAAATATAGTATTTATTTGTACAACTCCTCCTAAAATGGCTACCTGATGAATCAAAGGACAGCCTGTGTTCCTATGTGTGTATGTTCATTTGGACATTAACACACTTTTAAGAGTCAGGCAAGTTTAAACCAAGAAAAAATGTGCACATGTCTCTGTCAAGCACCTTCGAGCCTCGGACACCCACTGCCCCTGGGCTCTGACAAAGCCCAGATGCTGAGCTGTTAAGGAGGGAAAGCAAGACCTCTTCTACTTCAGCTGAATACGTACATTCCCCCAGATCTAGTCTGAGATTTGAGACAGCAGATGTTTTCTTCTCCTTCAAAACAGTAAGAAGCAATGAAAATAAGAACAGTGTTATTAAGCAAAGGTATACAGATCCTGAAACTAAAATCAATTCTTTTTTTTAATTCAAGTCAACAGGGGTGAAGAGGTTCTTGTTCACACTTCAATGTTTTAAACTACCCTCAAAAAATAATCACAATCGGGCTTCCCTGGTGGCGCAGTGGTTGAGAGTCCGCCTGCCGATGCAGGGGACACGGGTTCATGCCCCGGTCCGGGAAGATCCCACATGCCGCAGAGCGGCTGGGCCCATGAGCCATGGCCGCTGAGCCTGTGCATCCGGAGCCTGTGCTCCGCAACGGGAGAGGCCACAACAGTGAGAGGCCCGTGTACTACAAAAAAAAAATAATAATAATCACAATCATAGTCACACACTCCAAGTATGAAGTGCATTAAATGTCATCAATGCAACTCCATAACAAGAGGACTGAAAGTGATCCTGCTAAAGTAGTCATCCTTTCAGAGAAAAGTATACTGACAGGAACCATGTGATCTTAGTGGATTCATTCACTCCAAAAAAATATCTTCTAAGCAAAGTCTACACTAAATCCTGGGACCAAAAAAGTAAGATACCACCTCAGCCCTAAAGGAGCTTATGCCCTAACAGGAAGAAGGATGCATACACAGTTACTGTAACTGTGAGAGAAGTGAGAAGGAAGAAAAGACAACAGTGGTACCATGTTAACTAGGTAAAAAAAAGAGAAAAGAAAAGAAGAAGAAGAAAAGATTCCCAGCTTTCTAGAGGAACAATTTAAACCAAAACTGACTCACAGAGGGGAAAGGAAAAAAAGTCAAGAATGCCCTAATTACAAATCTAAGAAAGAGTAGTAAAGACAAGTTTTCAAAATTTAAACAAAATTTCCAACTCTCTGAATCCCCTAGTGAGGATGAGTATGGAGCTCTGTTTCTGTTTACTTTCTAAGAATCTAAAACATCTACATGAAGAACCATGCTTGGCTTTGAATTTTCCAGTATTAAAATTCTGAAAAGCTCAAAAATTGTGCTAAGGAGACAAGATCCTCCAAATTCATAACAGGAAATGTGGCATTTTCCCAGATTATTCTCTGGCTTCAATGAAGAAAGAGAATGGAGACCACAGGATTTATAAATATGAATTACAGGATGAGATGATTTTCCAAACATCTGTCAGAAGCTAATTTGATCCAAGAGAAAAAGAAAAAAGAAGACTCAGAGGGAAGCCAAATAGAGTGACTAATATGTGGAACTTCTGTGGACTTTTGTGGGTTGATGGCCTCATGGGCATTGCATGTCCACTCTACAATAATAAATACCCAAAGTCTGTACAATAATGCACTTTATACCATTCAAAGCACTTTCCCATGTACTCTCTCATTTGATTCTCACAACGCACATAGTGGATATCTCTGGTTAAATGTAAAGCTAGTGACGTGGTACCTTGACATGCTATGTGAAGTACGAAAGAATGTAGAGATACCACGTAGCACAGTTGTTAAAAGAAAAAGCCTTTGAATAAATCAGACCTGGTTTCAAATCATGGTTCTGCTACTTACTAAGTAATCTTGGGATTAGTACTTGAACTTTTTCTTCTAGGATACTGTACCTATAAAATGACAATAATTACCTCATGGAGTTGTTACACAGATTAAACAAAACATGTAAAGTAGATAGTAGAGTGTCTGACATATAGTAGGTACTCAGTAAATGAAAACTAGCAATGGTAGTTTTCAAAAGCTCCATACTCACCTGGAGTAATACTGTTATTAGGATATCACACCAGCTCAAATAATTCAGAAACAAAGTTTCACCCTGGATTTAAACTAAGCTCAGATACCTAGATGTTTTGTAACAAAGCAGGCAGTTACTAGAAACAGCCCCTTAGGATCTGTCTGGTCTGTTTCTTGTATTTTGTAACCTGGTTGGGGCAGGGTGGGGGGAGAGCTCTGGGAGGAAAACTGAGTAGAGCATGTACAGAATGAGCTATTTTTGTGATCTTCCAACTTCTACTTGATGACGTACTGAGAGACCTGGGTAGAAGTTATACCATATCCCTTTCTCTGTTAAAACATAGGCTGCTTGACATACTTAATCCCCACTTCTAAATGTTCTGCTTGAGTACCACGTGGGACGTGCTTTGGAAATAAGTTAGCATCCATGAATTTAACCAGCAAGAGGAAAATAGCCATCTTTTTAATTTCTCAGTTCTACAAAGTTAACAAAAATCTCAACTTTTCTAGGTTTCAGCGTCTTCATTCTGAAAACAAAAATACTAATACCTGACCACCTGAGTTGCTATAAGTTGAAGATACCTCTAACAGCATTTAATCACAATCACAGTCAAATAAAATGATGGAAGGAACCTCAAAAAGGAATTTAATGATGAAAATCATCTACTCCTCGCTTTTACACAAGTGACATGGTGTAATGAAGAAAGTACATGTCTGGAAAGACAGAGATATGTGTTCTGGTCCTGGTTCTGCCACCAAGTCATCCTGATATGCTGGCCATTCATTTATTCCCCAAATACTAACTGTTAGCCATTATAGGCCTGCTGCTACCACTACTGCTAAAACTTCTAATAATAGCTGCTCTGCCTTCCCCACAGGTTGTTGTAAGAATGGAGTAAAATAATATATAGGCAAATCCTTAAAGGCAAAAGAGCTATGAAAGTATGTAGTGATTTTTTATATTATATATATGATCTTATTATAGCTATGTCTAAGTTATCACTTAAAGCATGAAACTAACTTTCCAATGCCAAGTTCAAGAGGTCATGAGGCTCCCTGAGCCTCGGTTTCTTCATCCCTGAGATAAGGGTGTTGAGCTAGATAACTCTAATATTCCCTCTAGCAATTAATCAGCTGATAAGAATTTTCTTACTTTTGAAATGAGGAACCTAAAACTAACAGAGGTTAAGTGATTTGCTCAAGGAACACAGTACCAGAACAAAACTGGGATTAGAACTCAGGTTTTCTACTTTTCAAAAGTATCATGCCTTGAAAAATATAAGGAATTTTCATTTGTACAGGCTCTCAAAACAGACGCTGAAACTTGCTGTTGTCCCTAAATCTTCAATCTCAGCTGGATTATGTACTTGAGATGGTCAAATCATGTGGCTGCGTTTGTGAAAGTAATCACCAAATTGCTATTTTAATCTCCTGAGAGTGTCATTATTCCAAAAAGGTTTGATCCTTTTTATTTGGATTCTACTCCTGCTTTAATTTTTTTCCATTAAAAATGAGAAAGCACTGCCATCTACTGGACTCTGAAGACATTGCTTGCTATAGTTTTAAGTCTGAGAAGAATTCTTAACAATCTAAAGCTCTTTGTACTTTATCAATAACACCATAGAGTTATGACAGTATGAGTTACATAAAACTCCAGAAGTTGGGGCTAGGGATAAGGTAGGGTAGGAGAGAAAAATACCATCCCCCTGAGATTCTGAATCTCAATTATTGCTATGATAGTCCTAAATATAGCAGGCATTCACCTGCATTCATTAACAAAATGAGCACCTACTACATGCCAGGCACAGTTCAAGGGACACAACTACTGACAGTGGTAAGCATTAGAGATGTAATCCCTCTTATCATAGGGTTTAGAGTCTAGTGAGTAGTAGTTTCCATATATTATTGAACTCTACTCATGTGCCAGCCTTGTAATATACATTGTATCACCTTTAATATTCAAAACAATTTATGATGAGGTAGAAATTGTTATCTCCATTTACAGATGAAAAAACAAACTCAGAGATGATTCAATTTGCCCAAAATCTCTTTCATAGGTAAACAGTGGTGCCTGGAATTAAACTCACATCAATCTGACTCCAAAACCCATATTCTTAACCACTAGGAGTGTCCATTCACCCAGGTAGTTGTCAGCATCCTTCCAAAAAGAAGAATAGTTGCCGAAAGGAAATTCAGGCAAAGATAATCTTACATGTCTATATTAAAGGCAAAACTCCTATACAGGGATCTGAAAAGTTTCCAGCTTATTGGATCAAGAGCTGGCCCAACAGTCTCTCATTTCCCATGTTCCCCCAACTGCCATCCTAGCAGTAAAATCCACCTGGAAACATCTCTCCAGATCACCTAGCCTTATTCACCAACCTCTTCCTAAGGTTCTCTTCAAATTACTTAATGTTCTGCTGTAATTCACCTGTGTTAAGACCCAAACAACTGACATCAAAAATAATTTTTCAAACTAAACTATTTGTAAACTGGAGCTCTTCTGGAATAAATGCTGTTTTATCTCTGCTAAAGGAATAAGGGTTTGTGACTCTGCACCTAATACTTTTGTATCCCACAGTACTTAGTTTAATAATGGGCACGTAGTAGGTACTTGATATTTACTGATAGAAAAAAAATCATGAATCACATTTACAACTAAAGATAGATTTTATCACCTATTCAATTATTTATTTGTCTGCACTGCTGTTAAATATGTACACATTTGTATGCCAAATAAATGAAATTTTACTACATAAAATTAACAAGATATCACTCCCTAATAAGGCCAGCAGAAGTTACTGAATGAAGGATTCAAACCCACAGTATATATTTTAGTCAAAGATTTCCAAGTGTATTAGTTTCCAAAGACACCCCTGGGAGTGAGACTGAATACTCATCCAATATAGTAAAAAGTTGAGAGACTTACTAGGTTCCTAAAAACTCAACAGAAATGAGTAAAGCTTTTTTGAGAAGCAGATTAAACAAAGAGGCAAAAGTTTTGAGCAAATAAAAGTTTCAGCTTTTAGACCCATAGTGGCTGAAGACACTTTAACGTGGACACAGGAAGGAATAACAGCAACATAGTCATCAGAAGTAATAACAAGCTGTTTCTGGTTATGGCTAATGTAACAAAACAAGAATGCTGAAGAACTGGTCAACAAAAACTTCAGTCAGTATTTTAAAAGTTGCTTTAAAACATACTTCCTATTGCTTCACAAGTATAACCTTTCCCTTCTGTACAGTACTTTTTTTTTTTTTTTCTTTTTTGGCTGTGCCACGCAGCATGTGGGATCTTAGTTCCCCGACCAGGGATCGAACCCACACCCCTGCACTGTAAGTGTGGAGTCTTAACCACTGGACCACCAGGGAAGTCCCCAGAACATACATTCTTAAAGCCTTGCTGATTTAGCATTTTTTAATCCTTTATGAAATATTTCAACCACAGATATGCTATCCATATTCAATGACTGTGATTACAAGTATATTTGGACTTATTTTTATCACTGTACTGCATGTTTCTATTTACCACTTGCTTTCTTTTTTGTTTTCCTTTTCTGACTCCTATCAAGTTGACAAAGTGTTCTACTCCTTACATTCCCTTTTTTCCCTCTGCTAATTAAAAATCTATACTCTGGGGCTTCCCTGGTGGCGCAGTGGTTGGGAGTCCGCCTGCCGATGCAGGGGACACGGGTTCGTGCCCCATCTCTATCCTCCTCCCGAACAACTCAACGACCTCAATGAGTCTTACTCTTTAAACAGCCTCCCTCACCTTATTACTGCTGTCTAGAGCAGTGCTCCTCAAACTCTCTGTGGGAAAGGGTTGGTTGCTTTTCCTCCAATCCACTGTGAGCTGATACTTTTATAAAATACAAAAAAGGCACAATAATGTCAAATTGCTATAAATGTTTAAAAACATTTACGTCAAGGCTTCCCTGGTGGTGCAGTGGTTAAGAATCCGCCTGCCAATGCAGGGGACACGGGTTTGAGCCCTGGTCTGGGAAGATCCCACATGCCACGGAGCAACTAAGCCCGCGCACCACAACTACTGAGCCTGCGTTCTAGAGCCCGCGAGCCACAACTCCTGAGCCCAGGTGCCACATCTACTCAGCTTTTATGCTCATTTAGTGTTCATTTCGCCCAGAGGAGCACATCTTTCAGCCAACGCCCAAGGCTTCTGCCCACGTCTTTGCATTTCTATTCCATTTCTGTTCCAGAGATGTTTCTTATCTTGCTCTTTGCTTGTTTTAGCAAGGTATGCCTCTTTAAACTTCTCTGATTTCATCAATTGCTATTTTTTGTTTGGTTCAGCAGAGGGTCTCACAGTGTGCACTTATAATACCTTCTTGACTGGAAACCCTGCTTACGGCTTTCTTGAAAAAGAAAGAAAGAAAAAAAAACTTTTTAAGGAGATTCAACCTATATGTCAGGTGTTCATTTGAAAGCTCATACAGGGGGACTTCCCTGGTGGTGCAGTGGTTAAGAACCCACCTGCCAATGCAGGGGACACGGGTTCAAGCCCTGGTCTGGAGAGCCTCCACATGCCATGGAGCAACTAAGCCCGTGTGCCACAACTACTGAGCCTGCGGTCTAGAGCTCACGAGCCACAACTACTGAGCCCAGGTGCCACATCTACTTAAGCCTGTGCTCCTAGAGCCCATGCTCTGCAACAAGAGAAGACACTGCAATGAGAAGCCTGCGCACCACAACGAAGAGTAGCGCCCACTCACCGCAACCAGAGAAAGCCCGCGCGCAGCAATGAGGACCCAATGCAGCCAAAAGTAAATTAATTAATTAATTTTTTTAAAAAAGCTAGTACAGGGCAAGATAAGCATGCCTTATAAATTTACAAAGCTTATTAACTGAAGGACTATAGAATAAAATGTACCACTTATTACAAAACATTTATTCAGTGAACATTTATTGATCATCTGGCCTTGAATCCCAGCTCTGCTACTTAGTAGTTGTGTAATCTTGGGAAAGTTACTTAAGTTCTCTGTGCCAGCATCCTCTTCTATAAAAGGACAATTGTAGGGTTTAAATGAGGTAAAATATATAAAGCACTTAGAATAGTGCCTGGCACATAAGTGCTCACTAAACATCAGACATTATTATCATTGTTAGGGAGAAACACTTACTCTGCACTCCCATGCTTCCACATAGGAGAAAAACTTTCCACTCCATTTCCCAGGAAAGAAGGTTATAAAGAAAAAAAAAAAAAGTCTACTTTTTCTGTGTCCTTCACTCACTCCTCCCCAGAATAGGCAGGAGCTTGACTGCTGAGTTTGGGAGACGAAACTGAACATGACCGCCTTAGTTCTTTCCAGGTTCCCTCCCATTCAGGAACAGCCTGTGTAAAGTACACATAAATTCTGCTTTTGTCTTGGAGGGTCAGGATCTGTCCCTGTAAGGGGAAGAACGCAGTTTTGCTTGTTTTGTTATTTGGTGGTATGGGGATTCATTTTGGGAGAAAGTACTATATACAAGCTCTTTCAGTTGCAGAATTTAAGCCACATTTCCCAATTAGTTTTATCAGTAATAACGCCAACATTCTGATCTCCATTTATCACCTGTCTTATTTCTAAACTTGTTCCAAATTCAGGAGAAGAAAAAAGGGTTATTTAGTTATTGACCTACCCGAAATCTCAACTACTGTTAGTCTCTGGCTACAAAATTCTTAGGGACATTACATACAGTAAGAGATATAAAGCTCTTAAAACACTGTTTGATACATAATACATTCGACAGATGTTAACTATTAATATTATTACTATATGCCAGACATTGTGCTAGATGGTGAGTTGGTTACCTGTTATAGGAGGAACTTAATCCTTCAACAGACTCAGGATGGCTAAACCCTATAAATGGGACATTACAAACAACAGCAGTGGCAGTTCCCACAATTCTCTCATTAAATAAAACATTTTTTCTAAGCAAATATCATGTCAAGGACTATGATAGGTACTAGGAATTCAAAATTACATATGGAAATCTGTCTGTAAGAAGCTTACAGACTAGAAAGGAATAAAGAGCTATAAAGTGGTAAAACCTATGTCAAAGGTGTACATAGGGTGCTGATATACTATAGGAACTTAGAAGATGAGGGCTTTAAAATAAAGAAAAAAAGCTTAATAGAGCTTAAACTGAGTTTTGATGAAGTCACCTAGAATAGCTTGCATTTTGCCCAACTGAATGGGCCTTTTTCAGTCTCATCTCTTTTGACCACCCTCTCCTTAAAAACCAAAAACCAAACCAAAACAAAAACCTCTCTTTCTTTAGCCTCTGAGATTCCACAAGAGACTTCACTCTCTTTTCCTCATCTATCTCTCACCATTCCTTCTCAGCCACCTTTTCCAAAGCCTCCTCCCATATTTGGCCTCTAAAAGTTGGAGACCCTCACAGGCCCCCTGCTATTAAGCCCCTTTTTTCTCACTGTACAGCTTGTCACTGGTCTATCTTATCTGAACTCACGATTTCAATAACTATTTGCCATTATTATATCTCTATATTTAAATCTCTAACCTACTTCTCTCCTCTGAACTCCAGACTCATCTAATCCAAATGCCTACTTTACACATGGATATCTTGAAGGTATCTCAAAGCCCATATGATCAAATCTCAACTCACTCACGATCTGCCTCCAACAAAGCTGTCTTCCTCCAGTGTCCTTAGTTCTCTCAGTGCCTGGCACCTTCATCCATCTGGTTACTTCATCTAAGCCAGAAACCCGAAAGTCATCCTTTAACACCTTCTTTTTCCCTACACCCTAAATTCAAACCATCACCAAGTCCTACTGATTTTACCTCCTAAAACTTTCCTAAATCTACCTGCTATTCTACCATAAACCTGTTTCAAAGTATCAAACCTCTTACCCTCTGTACTGTAAGATCCTTCTTACTGTCTTCCCACATATATTCTTGCCTCTTCTACAATCAGTCCTTAAAGCAGCCAGAGTGAAATTATTAAAACACAAATCTAATTATATCTCTGCCATGCTAAAAATCCTTCAACACACGCTACTGCTCTTAGGATAAAACCCTTCAAAAGGTTCTGTGTTATGTGGTCCCTGTCTACCTCTCCAGCCTCCTCTGGTATCCTTCTCCCTTATCACCCAGACTTTCCTTCAGTCCCGAAAACTCACCACTTCCCCTAGCACTTCATAGCCTTCCAACATGTTACCCTCCTCTACCTGGAATGCTCTCTCTGTTCAGCCTCCATCCCTCCACATTGTTCATTTCTATTCATCCTCTGGATTGTAACCTTAAAAGTCAAGTCCCCGTAGAACTTTCTTGAGCTACTAGAGTAGGTAAGATCCTCATCACATGCTTTTATAGCACCCACCAACATTGTGTTTATATAGTTATCTATCAGGTTACCTTATCAGTGCTTGTCTCCCTCATACACTCCATGACAGCAGGGAAAAAAAATCTGTTTGCTCACCATTGTACCCTTAGCACTTAGAGCACAGTAGCTGATGTACAGCAGGTGCTCAGTAAATAGCTGTTGAATGAATGAAGCATTCTAGCAATAGCATTTCAGACAACCAAGAATTAGAAAACAACATGATCACTAAGAGGAAATAATGTAGAAAATTCACCTCATTGGTTTGTGGCTAGTATTAAGTAGGATAAAGAACATGAAGCACCTGGCATGGCACCACAGATAGCAGGTACTTGGTAAATACCTCTCCTTTCTCTAATCCCCTTTAGATACAGAGACAGCACAGACTATAATATAAATGACTACAATATAACTTGCCTCAGGTTTCTTAAATTTATTCAAAGTTGTAAAAGATTTCTGAAACAGTTAATAAAATTGTATTACACTTAATTAAAATTCATTATTCTTCCTTAACCTCTAAAGAATTATGTAGAAAACAGCTACATGAGATTTTCTCTTAGGAAAATTAATATAATCGGGATTTAGAAAAGATGTGTTGATGTGGTTACAAAATGAGTTTTCACTTTAAGCATTTACCCTAAGCCACACTAAACAACAAACTTATGATGATACTTAAAACATGATTCTATTTACACAGAGCTTTTACCTGATACATCAAAGCACACCTGCACTAAACAAAACTCACAGTGTTATGCAAATCCCCTTACCTTATGTTCAAATGGAGCACCATAATAGCCATCATTCAGCCCAAAAATTATTTCATTTTGGTTGCGGGCATGAATCTAAGAGAGGAGGAAAACACATTATTAGTTCATCTCATTCCAGTCAAGTTTTAATGTGATTAGAAAATGACAGGACCTACTTCCATGTTGAGAAATAGGTTGGCTACGTCTAACAAGCCAGCAGAAAACAAAACACTTATCATAAGACCAGGTGATCAATTTAGAGTTTCCTGCTTTAGTCAAAGTCCTCGCAAAATCATCACATGAGATCACAGGCACCATCATTCACACACATTTTTCACAAACACTTCTTGAGATTGTTACGGAAAGCATATTCCTTAAGTATAGGGGATTCAGAGGCACACTATACATTCTCTGATCTCAAAGAAAACACAGCCCAGTTAGTCTATTAGAGTGCTTTAAAAAACGTGAAGCCCTAGAAAAAACATAAAAGATAAATATTATTTTCTAATTTCAAAAAGACAGTTTAAAGATAATATCCAATCCTCAAAGTCTTTAAAAGTCTACTAATTATTTTCTGTCTACTACTCTCTTTCAAATGCAACTGATTCGACCTTCAGTCAGTGCCAACCTCGAATTAAACTTCACCTAAAAGGTGGGAGAATTAAAACTTTTAAGATTGAAGAACTAAGATTTTTTTTAAAACTCAAAATAGTATAAAGTCTATAAAAACAGATTCAGTTACTTGATCAGAAAGAATTGTGGCTAAAAAAATTTTAATTGCTTCTGCAGTGAAGGATTAATGTGAGGGTTCAAGTAGGGGATTACCAGAATAGAATATTTCATCTCTTCTCTCTAGCTAGAGATAGAAAGGTCAAAGCCAGCAGTAGAAGATTCCTGTGAACATTTATCTGACTTCCATACCTGCTACATCTATTACTAAAGCAAAATTAATCACATGCTCCCTGTTTACCTACATCATTTACTTAACTGAATACAATACCAAAAGATGGGCCTGCAATAATAAACATAATGAAAACTATAAACCAATTTCAAGAAGTGTTTCATTTTATGAGAGAAAAAGAGAAAGCACTACGAAATCAGTTTTAAGATTAGAAGAAACTCAAAATTTTACAAACATAGAATATTTTACACACATATACACCTCAGGAGAAAAAAGATTAAATAAAATCATATGCATCAAAATGTTAACAATGGTTGCAGCTGGGCAGAAAGAGTGCACATAAATTTTTATTCTCCTCTCTGTGCTTTTCAAAATTTTCCAAATTGTCCACAAAGTACACGGATCACTTTTAAAATCAGAAATATACATGCCATTTAAAGAAAGAGTGGGGTGAGATCATGGGCAGGAGTGAATCTAACATGAAGGTAAAGTTTTCAAAGCATAAGCCTCATAAAGACGGGCATTAAATTAACTTGTTGAAAAGTATGACACAACATGTTTCTAGGACTTGAAAAGATACTGGGCTTAAAAAGAAAAAAAACTCAAGTGATCTGAGTTCTAATTCCAACCTTCTAGTGCTTCATAAGGAACTCTGACTTTATAGCCCTAGTGCCTAGCACTCTACTCAACATATAATCGCTAATCAATGTTAATGGGCCATGCTTTAAATCCCTCATCAGCCAAAAGCAGAAACACTCCTTGTTCTGTTTTACAGTGGTGTCGTACAGATGAAATGAATCCAATTATCACTGGATATGAAAGTACTTTTGGAAGTTAGACACAAACAATACTGGGAGAAAAAATCAGAATCAGTCAACCATAGAGCCCTTTGTTCCCGATTAATAAAGAAAATTAACAAAACAGGCTGCATGATACTCCATACTACTTACTATCCTTTACCATTAATTATAGATTACTGACCCCAAAACGTGTCAGAATCTTAATATGGAGACTACAGAATATAGAGCCTTTTAATTCAACCACAATCTTGTATTTTGATCCCTCTATGAAAAAAGGCACACTTTTTAAAGACAGATAATCAAAGTTGGTGAAATGAATAATAAATATAGTCTGAGCAATGGAACAAATAATAGCCTAAATCCATCAATCACTGTGTGACCTTTAACAACTTAATTTTTCTGAGCTTCTGTTTTCTCAGTTAAATACTGACAGGAAAATAATACTTGCTCACATGACCTTCAAAAGGCCCAAAGTCACTGGGTGCATGTAAAATGATTGTATGAATGTAAAAAGATACCCAAACACTAAATGAGTATACAGTCGCTGTTGGTATTAATACAAAGTTCTAACCACTTAAACTAAGCACAAGAACTTCTGCCACCGCAAGTGCCCCATATAAGCATTATCAACAAATTCTCCAAATTCCCACCTTGAATAGAGAGCTATTTTCAAACTCCTCTGCTTCTTTGTCATCAAAATTCAAGTCAAAACCAACTTTAGTTCATGACTTCTGGGGAAAACTTCCTGATTAACTCTCTTGTCTCTAAAGGCTATTCAGGAAATTGGCTTGTAGTTGTAGCTCCGGCTACTGTGGACAAGCTGTATCATCACTCTGTCCATTCAAATGACAGCAAAATACACATGACATGTACATGAAACACTTACCAAGACAGACCATAAAATAAATCTCAAAAAGGTTAAAAGGATTAAAATAATACGATTTTCTCTAAACACAACAGAATTAAAGTAGAAATCAACAAAAGGATATCTGAAAACTCCACAAATGTTTGAAAATTAAACAACATACCTCTCAATAACCCTTCGGTCAAGAAGAAATAAAAGAGAAATTAGGAAATATTTCAAATTGAACAAAAACGAAAATGCAGTATCAAAATTGTGGGTCACAGCTAAAGCAATGCTTAGAGGAAAATTTATTAAATGCTTACGTTAGAAAAGAGAAGTCTCAAATCAGTAATCCAGGAATCCTACTTTAAGAAACTAGCAAATTAGAACAAATTAAACCCAAAGCAGGCAAAAGGAAGAAAATAATAAGAGTAAAAGCAGAAACCAACGAGGGACTTTCCTGGTGCTTCAGTGGTCAAGACTGCGCTCCCAATGCAGGAGCCCCAGGTTTGATCCCTGGTCAGGTAATTAGATCCCACATGCTGCAACTAAGACCTGGCACAGCCAAATAAATAATTTTTTTTTTCCCCCGGTACGCGGGCCTCTCACTGTTGTGGCCTCTCCCATTGCGGAGCACAGGCTCCGGACGCACAGGCTCAGCGGCCATGGCTCACGGGCCCAGCCGCTCTGCGGCATGTGGGATCTTCCCAGACCGGGGCACGAACCCGCGTCCCCTGCATTGGCAGGCGGACTCTCAACCACTGCGCCACCAGGGAAGCCCCAATAAATATTTTTTTTTTAAAAGAAAAAAAGCAGAAATCAATGAAATTGAAAAAAATAACAATCATAAGTGAAACCTCTTTCGGTGATCTGCAACCCAATTTCAATGGGGTGGGTGGGTAGTTCCCACACCAACAATAAGCAATTCTTGGACACCAGCAGGGTGTCCTGCTCTCAGGCCTGCATCAGATTCCACATGTTAAGGGTTCAGTCCTACGAGACTGCCCCACACACATGGAAGGCCAGTCAAAAACACAGATTGCAATCTGTGCTTCCAATTAACTGGCTACAGATTAGAGGTTCCAATTTAGAATGTCAATCCCAAGTACAGGTGTTACCTGTACTTCTGACCAACTGGCTGTAAATCAGAGGTTCCCACAACCTAGTCCTCAGGTTTGATTAATTTGCTAGCGTGGCTCGCAGAACTCAGAGAAATATTTCACTTACTGATCACCAGTTTATTAAGAATGTAACTCAGGGAACAGCCAAATAGAAGAGCTGCATAGGGCAAGGTATGAGGAAAGGGCACAAAGCTTCTATGCCCTCTCAAAGTGCACCATATTGCCCAATCTCTATGTGTTCACCAACTCAGAAGCTCTCAGAACCCCATCCTTTGGAGTTTTTATGGAGGCTTTATTACACAGGCATGATTGATTAAATCATTGACCATTGGCAATTGATTCAATCTCCAATCCCTCTCCTCTCCCAAGAGAGGGACTGAAAGTTCCAGTCCTCTAATCCTCTTATCACATGGTTGTTCCGTAGGCAACCAGCCCCCACTCTTAGGTGCTTTTCAAAAGTCACCTCATTAACATAACAAAAGACACCTTTATCACACTCAACACTTAGGAAATTCCAAGAGTTCTAGAAGTGAGCCAAGAACTGTGCATCAAATATATATATATATTTCTTATAAAACACAATATTGCAAAACCAAACACTAGATCTTTGAAAAGCTGATAAAACTGATAAATCTCTATTCAGAATAATCAAGAGAAAAAGGGAGGGGCTGGGAAGATGGCGGAAGAGTAAGACGCGGAGATCACCTTCCTCCCCACAAATACACCAGAAATACGTGTACACGTGGAACAAGTCCTACAGAACACCTACTGAATGCTGGCAGAAGACCTCAGACCTCCCAAAAGGCAAGAAACTCCCCACGTACCTGGGTAGGACAAAAGAAAAAAAAAAGAAAAAACAGAGACAAAAGAATAGGGATGGCATCTGCACCAGTGGGAGGGAGCTGTGAAGGAGGAAAGGTCTCCACACACTAGGAAGCCCCTTCGCGGGCGGAGACTGCGGGAGGCGGAGGGGGGAGCTTCGCAGCTGCGGAGGAGAGCGCAGCAACAGGGGTGCAGAGGGCAAAGCGGGGAGAGTCCCGCATAGAGGATCGGTGCCGACCGGCAGGCACCAGCGCGAGAGGCTTGTCTGCTCACCCGCCAGGGCGGGCGGGGCTGGGAGCTGAGGCTCGGTCTTCGGTCGGAGCGCAGGGAGAGGACTGGGGTTGGCGGCGTGAACACAGCCAAAGATTTTGTCTGTATAGCTTTGCTTCCACCATTTGTCCGAAGGTTCTATCCGTCCTTTTTTTCTAAATAATTTTTGAATTTAATAACTTTATTATACTTTATTCTATTTTACTGTATCTTCTTTCTTTTTTCCTTCCTTCCCTCCTTCCTTCCTTCCTCCCTCCCTCCCTCCCTCCTTTCTTTAAATAAAAATGAAAAGACAAGACACAGATTAGCAGAAAATATTTGGAAAATATATATCTCATAAAAGACTAACTCATACAGAACACCTAAAGAAATTTTACAACTCACAATAATGAGAAATCAATCAAGCAAATAAAAAATGGGCAAAAGATCTGAATGAACATTTCACAAGAAAAGAAGGTAGGGGGATTGATGGCAAATAAACATATTTTTTAAATGCACAACATCATTTCATCATTAGGAAAATTAAAATCAGTATGAGATACCACTTTATCAGAATAGTGAAAATTAAAAAGACTGACAATAATAAGCCCTTACAAAGATAAGGAACTATCATACATTGCTGATGGGAAGGCAGAATGACAGTCACCCTGGAAAAAGAGTTTCACAGTTTCTTATAAATTTCAACATAGCACTTACCATTAGAACCAGAAATTCCAATACTGGATATTTATTCAAGAGAAATGACAACTTACATCAACACAAAGACCTATATTTAAATATTTACAGCAGCATTATTCACTGTAGTGGTGGTTACTTACTTCATACATTTGTCAAACTCATTGAACTGTATACATTAAAAGGGTAAATTTTATTGTATGTAAATTATACCTCAAAAAAACCTAACCTGTAAAAAAATCTCTTTCAAAAGTCATCCATTCCCTGACTCTATCCAGGTTTGTCTACATACATCTTAAACATACTCCCATAGCTCTCTTTGCAGCTATTCATTGATCATCAGTTTACCGGGTCTAAGAACCTTATCTGACTCATCTCTGGATCCGTAACACTAGGAACCATGCCTGCTAGAAAGCAGATGACCAATCAATGAACCTCAGTGATTCTGGCTATTAACCTAACATATCTTAGCCTTGCTTTCCTCTAAAAATTTGTAATTCTATTATATCTGATTTTCTAGTAGCCTGTTACTTGTTATACCTATTTCATAAGTGACTTTCTACAAGGATATTAAGTGTCTAGTTGGCTTAGAAAAATGTTTTCTCTTTCTCTTGTTCTCTGCGATACCAACATAACCAACTTTGTAAGAAGACACCTGAATGCTAACTCTCTGAAATTAGGGTAAGTTAGACATAAGCACAGCTGGGTATTTTAAGAAGACAACCACCTAAGGAATGTGTGAACTGAAAAGCATGATGAAGGCCATCTTCTCTGGCCAAAAAAAACCCCTCCCCTACAAGCCTATAGCCCTGCAACTCTAATGTTAAGAAGCCCCACCCCCACACAACATAAACAAGTGCTTAATATCATAATCTATACACAGAGAGCCAACTCCGGCATGTAGCAAGATAGAAAGAGTATGTGCCTCAGGGCAGGGCTGGTTAGCCAGGCTAAAGGCAACAAGCATTTGGTACTAAAAGAGAGGAGAAAGACCCTAAGCCACAAGTCATTACTTCATGAGTTTTAATTAAGACCGGCCCTAAAACAAAAGAAAAAAAATAAAAATAAAACAGAGTTTGTAGCAGGTTAGAATTTAGTTAAGCAAAATATTCATTGCATGCATTGTTCTGGTCACTCTAAAAGAACACAAAATATAGTATGCAAAATAAGGGAAGAGCTTTTTTGCTTTTTTTTTAATCTGAAAAAGAAAAATGTAGAATTGTTTCTCTAACAGAAACATACCAGAAAGTATATACTGAATAAATAGTAAAAAATATGAAGGATGTTTGTAGATATAACTAACATTTTAGGGTTACCTTTATCAGTAGTCCCACAGGTATCACAAAATAGAAATGGCATTTATTCCAATGTGGGCTGAGTGGTTACCAAGGACTACATGTATATACCAGTGTGGTACAGCAGAAAGAGAATGAATTTTTAAGTCAGGCCTAATTTAAATCCCAGCTCCACCTAGCAGTGTTATCTTGATAGTTTCTTAAATTCTCTGAGGCACAATTTTTCCATCAGGAAACTATGGGCAATAATATCAACTTTCACAAGGTCACTATAAATATTAACTGTAATTACTTATGTCTGGGAATGGCAAACAGGTTTCATTTCAGATGCAATTCTGATATATTTCTAGTTGCATCCTGGAACACTGTGTTAGAAAGGATTATGGAGCTACTTCTGAGCTCAGCTAGAAGAGTGCTATGATGAGTTAACTACATCAGTCATGGGGAATGGGTAGCAGTATATAAGCCAGGCATTTGTCATCCCTGTGCTCAATAAACAGAAGCTCTTCTTATTCTTGGAATAACCCCACTCTACTGGTCATAAGAGAGGTGCTTATTTTCAACTTAATTTTCAGATTCTAGGGGAAACATCCAATAAGACAGAACAAGCAGAGTGCTATGAGAAAGCATATGCTTTTCTACCTGCCCCCCCCAAAAAATATCCTCTTAAATTATCAGCTGAAGATAAGCTGAAGGCAGTTCTTCATAAATTTTTTCAGTCATTTTTTAAACCTGGCAATGACTCAAATTTCTGTAAGTAAGTGAACAATCATAAAGGGTCTCTCTTTATAATAGGAAATGTAGAATCAGAAGATTCAACAGAAAAAGCTAGACTGTTCATTTAGAGAAGACAACTACTTGAAACTGCAGTCTAAAAATTACCTGCTGACCCAAATATTTCAGCCCATCCAAACAGACTTTCCATTCAATCAACAGCTGGTAGATGTCCTCCTTTCCACCCCAAATCTTCACCACGAAACAAGACACAGATGTATCGAGACGGTCCGGCATTATTCCGAAATCAAGACTCCGCCATGTTGGATTCTGTTGATGGAAATGAAAACATGCTTTAGGGAGACCCTAAATGTTTACGGTTTACAGTTATTACAGTTTGGTTGTACATCATTTTGTTCTTTAACCAAAAGAACTTATAAATATACTAAATTGCAAACTTAAGAAGACATTCCAATTAACATAAAGAGGGTGATATCGGTACTTTTTAATTTCTCTGCTTATTTATTATAGTCAATAGAAGGAGCATATATTCTAATCTCTCATTAACACGGCTTCCTATGGTAATTCATTTATTTATTCAACACAATACACAATTATTAAGAAGCAACTTATACACAATGCCCTCAAAAGTACCTCCAACTTGTTGCTGGATTCAAACCTTTCTTTAAATAATTACATTGTTTCATGAAAAGTGCAATATGCAAAAGGTTACAAAGTAGCACAGGAGGGAATAATAAACTTGGAAGGCACAGGGGAAAGACAGCACACAGGCTATGAAACTTGGCTTTTATAGGACAAACAGTAGTTCACCAGATTAAAATAAGGAATTGCAGGCAAAGGGAAAATAATATACAAGGGTTCAGAGGTGTGAAATAGCACAGTGTGGTCAGGGAACTAAGACAACTGCTGGAGCACACAACACAAGAGCGTCAGGACGCAGAGCTGGAGAGACCAACACGAGACTCCTTGCCAAGGAGGTGGTACTTCACTGTGTACAAGACGTGGGGCCACTGAAAGGTTTTAAGGTTAAGAATGGCATGGTCAACTTTATGCTCTGAAAGAACTTTGTTTTTCATTAAGAGGATTATCCAGATAGTTGAAACATTCTCTGAAAAGTGAAAAAGTTAAGGGGCTTTAATATTATCAATAGACGTGAACTACAATGCATCGATTACTTACTTTCATTTATTTCCCTTACATTAAATGTTAGGGCTTTCATTGCTGAATGTAACTATAATCAATTTCATTAAATTATCAATTTTCATATTACACAAATCAGTAAATCAAAAGGTCCTAATATAAGGGTCACTAGTCTTTGCTTTGTGGCAGTTTTTCTTCCTGACCAAAGTGGGGACAGACTAGGGCAGTGTTTTTGTTTTAGGGGATATACTGATGTATGTGTTTTTGTGGGTTTGGCTGTTGACATTTCAGGAGTGGGAACATGACTTCCAGTTTCATGGCACTTACGTCTGATCTATCTTTTTCACTTGTATATTTTTATTGTATGATTTCCTTGCATTAAAATAAAAGCTCTGATAGAAACATTGCCTGATTTGTTTACCACAAGATCCCCAAAGTTTGAAAAGTACCTGCTATGTGCTCAATAAATATTTGCTGCTGGTGGCGCAGTAGTTAAGAATCTGCCTGCTAATGCAGGGGATATGGGCTCGAGCCCTGGTCCGGGAAGATCCCACATGCCACAGAGCAACTAAGCCCATGCGCCACAACTACTGAGCCCGTGCTCTAGAGCCCATGAGCCACAACTACTGAGTCCACACGCCACAACTACTGAAGCCCGCGCGCGTAGAGCCCATGCTCCGCAACAAGAGAAGCCACCGCAATGAGAAGCCTGTGCACCACAACAAAGAGTAGCCCCTGCTCGCTGCAACTAGAGAAAGCCTGCGCGCAGCAACAAAGACCCAACACGGCCATAAATTAATTAATTAATTTAAAAATATATATTTGCTGAATGAGTGAAGGAATATCCAATTAACCAAAATGGATGTTTGAGGACACCAAAAGATTATTGATAAATAGCATGATAATAACACAATAAACACATTGTGCAATCAGCCTTATTCTGATTCCACACCATCCAAGAATTTCAACCTAAGATCAACAGAACTCCATTCTTACATGACCCCCAGTCTCTATCCCACCATAATTGTTTTAGCAACCCTTCTAGATAGGGGTAGAGTTTCATTTAAAAATGAAGATAAACATTAAGGTCTAGGAATAACCAGGCAAACCTGTACTACAAGAAACGCTAAAGGAAGTTCTTCAGGCTGAAGAGAAATGACACCAGATAGAAACCTGGATCTTTAAGAAGGAATAAAAAGCACTGGCAATGGTAAACATGGAGTAAATATACAAGACCATGTATTTTTCTTATTTTATTTATATCATATATGTCTGTTTAAAGCAAAAGCTATAACTGTATAAAGGGTTTTATAACATATATATAGGTTCACAAATATGAAAGTAATAGCACAAATGAGACAAGGTGGCCAACTGGAACGATACTGTTGCCAGGTTCTCCTGTTTTACATGAAGTAGTTAAGCGTACATATAGTAATCCCTAAAGCAAAGATTAAAAAAATCAATGCAAAGAAGTACAGCTGAAAAGGCAAGGCAAGAATGTAAACTAGAATACGAAAAAAAAATACATACTGCATGATGATTCCATTTATATGAGGTTCTAAAAGAGGCAAAACAAATCTGTGGTGAAAAATGATTTCCTTTTGTGGGGGGAGGGCTTGGGCACAAGGGAACTTTCTGGAATGATAGGAAATGTACATATCTTGAAAGGTATGTATGCACTTATCAAAGCTCAGCAAATGACATAGTTAAAATCTGTGCATTTCATTGTATATGGCTTTTACTTCAGGGAAAAAAAAACTAAACACTGAACTCTAATGTATAGGTCTGCTTCTTATAGTGGTAAGGATTAGTAATTCTAAAGCCACTTTCTGTATATTCTAAGCATGAGTAAAGATGTTGACGACAGTGGAAGCCAGGTTTTTCACTGTCGGAGAATGGAGTTACAAATGAACTGAGTTCAGTTGGATTGAAAATGGAGATGTTGGTATGAATGCATGGTTTTTAAAAGATAGATCGATACACAGACAGACAGAGCAAAAGATATAGGGTGTGTGTGTGTGTGTGTGTGTGTGTGTGTGTGTGTGTGTGTATTTCCTAGCTCAGTCCCTTAAAAAGTCTAGAAGTAATGAGCACACTAGTAACAATGAGCGTGCTCAGATCTTGCTGTCTATTTAGCATTCTCACTAAAAGGAACCGAGGGTTCCTTCGGGAGAAAACTGATTCCAGGGCTGTGGCAGGAAGAGTACAAAATGAGTCTGGAACATCTCGTGCCAGAATGGAAGTAAGTACTCAAAGAATGATGTGGACATATCAAAAGGAAAGAGGAATCAATTCACAGGGCTTTCACTAACCCAATGTGGGATAACTTAAGCAACAAAATAAATAATGACAGTAATGGATTATAACCCATTGAATAAAAATAAGAATCTTTGAATTCATAATGATATAGATTAATAATTAATTAATCATTAATTAAATGGGAAATAAAGACAGAATGCCAATTAATAAATATAAAAGTCTGAAAGATGGGAATGAGAAAATTGCCAATGGATGCTAAAACTGGTAAACGAACAGTTGATAAGAAGCAGGATATATAAAGTCTCAAAGTTTCTCCCTAACAAATCACTTATTAATTATAAATGGAAAAATTGTAACTTCACAGTGGAGAAACCTGACAGGCACTACCTTAATCAACTGACAACAGTTAACATCAATATTGGGACAAACCAACAAAAGGCGCCTTCTAAACCAAAGCACTGAAAAGAATACAGTATTACAGCTATAGTTTTCCTGCCGAAAATGCATACCTGAATCTAATCACGAGGAAACATCAGTCAATCAAATTGAAAGACAGTCTATGAAATAACTGGTCTGTATGGTTTTAAATGCTGAAGTCAAAAGCACCCCAAAAAAGGCTAAAGAACCGTCCAGACTGAAGAATAAAGCAACATGACAACTAAAGACAGAGTGATTCTGAATTGAGTCCTGGAGAGTTGACAGTATCTGAATAAGGACTAGGAATTCATTGGTGGAAAGGAAAATTGGTACAACCAGTTGGAAAACAGTATGGAGGTAACTCAAAAAAATTTAAAATAAAACTACCATATGATCTAGTTAACCCTCTTCTGGGTGGATATCCAAAGGAAATGAAACAGTGTCTTAGAGATAGAAGCACTCCCATGTTCACTCCCATGTTCATTATTCATAATAGTCAAGATATAGACACAACCTAAGTATCCATCAACAGACGACTGAATAAAGAAAACGTAGCATATATATGTATGGAATATTATTCAGCCTTAAAAAAGGAAATCCTGCCATTTGCAACAGCATGGATGAACCTGAAGCATAGTATGGTAAGTGAAGTACGTCAGAAAAAGAAAGTCAAATACTGCATAATATCACTTACATGTGGAATCTTTTAAAAAAGTCAAACTCATAGAAACAGGGTGTGTAATGGTGGTTGCCAGGGGTTGAAGTTGGGAGAAACAGGGAGATGTTGCCCAAAACATACAAAGTTGCAGTTTTGCAAAATGAAATCATTCTGGAAATCTAATGACAACATGGTGACTATAGTTAATAATACCGCATTGTATACTTGAAATTTCCTAAGAGAGTAATGTTTTCTCATTACCAAAAACAAGCAAACAAAAAACAGTAACTACATGAGGTGATAGGTATGTTAATTAGCTTAATTTTGGTTAATCATTTTATAATATATATGTATACCACAACATCACATTGTACACCTTAATATATACAATTTTTGTCAACTATACCTCAATTAAGCTGGGGGTGGAGGATGAAGGACTGTGGTTAATAACTGTATTGTGTCAATGTTACACTTCCCTGATTTTAATCATTTTAATGTGATTATGTAAGAGACTGTCCTTGTTTGTAGGAAATATACACTGAAATATTTGATAATAGCAAATCTTTCTTTGAAGGTAGTCTTAATTATTTTAAGAATCCAAAGTTATTCTTAGAAAAATTTATTGAAAAATACAGGCAATAAGGAAAGATAATATTTTGGGTAAAACATGATGGGTAACTATGAAACAGCAAGACTAGATTTAACACATGGCCCAAGGAATGAATGGAAGGGAAACATCCATTTCTGATAATGGCAGGCTAGATAATCATCCCACTGAAAACAATTAAAAATGCTGGCTAAAATATTTTTAAAATAATAATAACCACCATCATCACCAAAGATTTTCCAAGCCAAAAAGGAAAGCTAGAACCCAAAGTGTAAATCTAGAGGGTTTTTCTCTTAAAGGCATTTGCCGACCTATATAAACTTGACGTTTTGGTTTTGGTAGTCTTAAAGGGAGACAAGAACATAATTCAAAGCCCAGACCCAGGCCGTACTCATGTCTACAAGAAGTCCCTCTCCACATTGAACTGGGATCACAAAAATGCTATATACTCGCAGAGCATGAGTGAAACAACAGGGTAGAGGAGAATTCAACAAACCAACTGCACAAATCCTTAGATAATCAAAAACAGGAAGCATGAAAAAAGGACTACATAAACTATTAAATTAGATTGAATACATCCCATAAACTTATTTTTAAAAAAGTCAAATCCTTGCACAGAATTCGTTTATTCTTAATTGGCATTAATTGGCATGTTTCTCCAGAACAGACACTTCATAAAAATAAAAATATGAATTAAAAAAAAAGAATATGTAGGGACTTCCCTGGCAGTCCAGTGGTTAAGACTCTGTGCTTCCACTCCAGGGGGCACGGGTTCAATCCCTGGTCAAGGAAACTAAGACCTCGCATGCTGCACAGCGTGGCCAAAACTTTTTTTAAAAAAAGAGTATCTCGATGGCCAATAAACACTGGAAAAGGTGATCAATTAGAATAGTATATGAAGAAATGTAAATTAAAATAATAATCCAATACCACTATCCCACCAGAATGGCTAAAATTTTCAAAACAGATAATATCAAGTTTGGACAAGAATGTGGAGCAACTAAAAATCTCACACTGCTGATAGGGATGTAACTGGCACAAACACTTTGAAAAACTATTTAGCAGTATCTACTAAAGCTGAAAATAACCTGTGACCCGGCACTTAATTCCACTCCTAAAGATATACCTAACAGAAATACATACACATATGTATTAATGGACATGTACACATAGAATTAATGAATAATGTGTATGAATCTCACAAATATGCTAAGCAAAAAAGCATATGCCATACAAAAGTTCAATAACAAGCAGAACTAATCTATGGTCAAGATAGTGGTGCTCTTTGGGAGGAGGTAGTAACTAGAGGGAGAACACAAGATAATGTTCTGCTTCTTGATCTGGTTAAATGATCCGTTCCCTTTGAAAAGTCATCAGGCTATTATTTGTGCCCTTTACTGTAATATGTGCTATATCTCAATACAAAGTAATAAAACAAAAAAATTTTAAGACCCAATAATGGAAAAAATACAGCATCTTACAAAGAGACACCTACAGAAGTAAAACAAATAAAGATATCTCTTCACGATGTCATTTCAGGTGCTAAAGCCTAAAGAGCAGGAGTTGGAAGATTACAACCACCTGAAAAGACAGCCACTTACTACCCTATGTGTAAGATCACCTCTCAACAAAAGTATCAATATATGTGCTCTAAAATATGAATGAGTATAATATCAACTTCTCAGCAGAAAAAGCATGAAATAACCACCCCTTTCCAAAGTGAAAAAAAAGAAAGACCTGGTGAATATATCTGAAGGGCCATATTGCATAAGCGGTGGGATGATTTGGGGGGCAGTTATTATATTAATTATTCTTAAATACTTCATTCTAAAACTAATCAAAAGCCTTTGGAAGGGAAGTAGTCTTTTGAAGTTGTTTCTTGTGGTTGAATAGATGGCCTGGGTTTCTGTTCTAAACCAATACAACGTTAATACAGTAGAGCCTATTGTCAATCCTCTCATTACAATGACCTTCCTTTATGCTTTTATAAAATAGCTGCCAGACAATGAGCAATCATTCCTGAGCTGGTCCTTTCAGATACAGATACAGTCTGCCACACATTCAAAGACTCTACTGCCCGATAATGTTATTATAAAAATCCATGGGACCTCCCTGGTGGCACAGTGGTTAAGAATCCGCCTGCCAATGCAGGGTACACGGGTTCGTGCCCTGGTCCGGGAAGATCCCACATGCCATGGAGCAACTAAGCCCATGCGCCACAACTACTGAGCCTGTGCTCTAGAGCCCGCAAGCCACAACTACTGAGCCCACGTGCCACAACTACTGAAGCCCGTGCGCCTAGAGCCCGTGCTCCACATCAAGAGAAGCCACCACAATGAGAAGCCTGCGCACCGCAACTAGAAAAAGCCTGCACACAGCAACGAAGACCCAACACAGCCAAAAATTAAATAAATAAATAAAATTTTAGAATAATAATAATAAAAAAAATTTTTTAAGCCAGATGATTTTTATTTATATTTAACCTATACATATCAGCCCATTTTCTAGATGGAACAAATTATTCAAGTATACTAACATAATTTAGGGACCTATATCTTATTCACTGGAAGTACAGTGGCAGAATATTAGGATACTCATAGCTTTGAAAAGTTTACCTCCAGGAGAATCTAAAATTATTATTTATTACCTGGGCAATTTCTCTAAAACACTGCTCAATTGATACTTCTTATTTATTAAAGAAACACACATATATAGAAAAATTTCAAAACACAAACAAATTATCACTATTTTTATCACTCAATAGCAAATGCATAGTCACAAGAAACATGACTAAGAATTCATAAAAGCAGTTCCAATTTTCCCAAAACATACAAGATAACTCTCAGGAATTGCATACTAAATTTATAAGTAGTAGTTATTCCTCAGCCCAATAAACTCTCTTCCCCCTCTCTCATTCACCTTTATTCATCCTTCATGTCTCAACTTAGAAATTGCTTACTGTTAGAAACCTTTCCTAATCACCCTCCTCAAACTGAGATAAATGATACTCCTACATGTTTCCATAGAATCCTGTTCTTCCCTGGTCCTATAATTGCATGTGTCAATTATCTTAGACTCTCTCCAAATTATGTAATTGACCAGACAGAGGTTAGAAAATGATGATGAAGTTTAACACAAGGTAAGATAAGATGGCATAGCAAGAGGAGGAGGAGCCAACTCCCTCTCCCTCCCTCCCTCTCTCTCTCTCTCTCTCTCACACACACACACACACACACACACACACAGATGAAATGTTAATTCATTCAGTCACAATTCAACTAGAACATATACTTGTTTGAGAATCCCTCAGGCCAGTAACTCATAAAAAGTATTTATATTGTTCACTTTTTTCCCAAAGATTTAAAAATACCTCAGGCAGTCACAAGTCCAACAGAAGTTTTGGTTCTGATAACTCTGTCACATGCTTTCCCTAAAAATACATGCTCTCCAACCCCCAGGCCATAGACTGGTACCGGTCCGTGGCCTGTTAGGAACCAGGCCACATAGCAGGAGATGAGCAGTGGGCAAGCAAGTGAAGCTTCATCTGTATTTACAGCCGCTCCCCATCGCTCGCACTACTGCCTGAGCCCCGCCTCCTGTCAGATCAGCAGCGGCATTAGATCCTCATGGAAACGCAAACCCTACTGTGAACTGCGCATGCGAGGGACCTAGGCTACGCGCTCCTTATGAGAATCTAATGCCTGATGATCTGAGGTGGAGCTGAGGCGGTGATGCTAGCGCTGGGGAGCGGCTGCAGATACAGATTATCATTAGCAGAGAGGACTGACTGCACAGAGACCATGATAAACCAACTGCCTGCAGACTCATATCAAAACCCTGTCGGTGAGTGGCAAATGACAATTAAGCTGCATCTTATGGAGTAGACTGGACATAAGCAACACACATAAGCAACATTCGGGTGTCACTGTCTCCCATCACCCCCGGATGGGACCATCTAGTTGCAGGAAGACAAGCTTAGGGCTCCCACTGATTCTGCATTATTGTGACTTGTATAATTATTTCATTATATATTACAATGTAATAATAATAGAAATAAGGTACATACAAGAAACTGGTCTCTGGTGCCAAAAAGGTTGGGGACCGCTGCTCTAGAACTCTGTTTATTCACTTATAAGGCCCATCACTGATGTAATGGAGGCTGCACAGTGCTGTGAAAGAGCAGAGCTCTCGAGCTCTCGAACATCGGTTCTACCAGTCACCACCAGCTTTGCGACCTAGAGTAAATTCCTCAACCTCTCTGAACCCTGCTTTCCTTAACTATAAAACAGGAATATCTCCTACCTTGCAGCATTGCTATCAGGATGAGAAACAACAAATACAATGCATCCAATAAACTACCTGAATCACAAGTGAATAGTTAATTGTTTATTAAAGAAACACACGTACAGAGATATTTCAAAACACATACGAACTAGCTATCACTCTTCTTCCTCCCACCACGAGATTTTTAATTTTCTAATAAAAGTAAAAACTCCTTTCTTGTAAAAACAAAACAAAACAAAACTAATAACTAACTTTATAATTGTTAAAGATGGTGCATGTGTGTTCATTACACAATTCACCTCTACTTTTGTGTATGTACAAAATCCAATTGAGAGAATTTAGTTACTTCCATTCTTATTGCTTCAATTACTTTGGTTTAAATTAACCAATGGCCCTTCGATAATATTAAGGATCTAACTTCCCCCAGAACCAAAACAAAAAAGAAAAAAAAAGTTCCCAAAAGTTAACAAATGGGGGCTTCCCTGGTGGCGCAGTGGTTGAGAGTCCGCCTGCTGATGCAGGGGACGCGGGTTCGTGCCCCGGTCCGGGAGGATCCCACATGCCGTGGAGCGGCTGGGCCCGTGAGCCATGGCCGCTGAGCCTGCGCGTCCGGAGCCTGTGCTCCGCAACGGGAGAGGCCACAACAGTGAGAGGCCCGCGTACCGCAAAAAAAAAAAAAAAAAGTTAACAAATGGTTTGGAGGGTATGGTTAGCTGAAGCCAGAGATTAAAAAGTCAAATTATACATTCACCATTAATCGTTCTACGCTAAATATATCTGGGAAGAAATCAGGACTCCGACATATAATTTGGAGTCACATCTCCACCATCCAGCCTATCAACGGTGGATTATTCCAGTTACTGCAGTAGATACTTACTGGATACTTACTGGACTTCACTGTGCTAGGGACATTGGAAAATAGAAAAATGAGTAAGTTGGGGGTCCTTGTCCACTAGATGCTTCCAATTTTGTGTTACCTCCCAAAATCTCATCCTCATGCCACTCACCCCTTGACTATCACCTGCTGTCTCCCCAGGTCATTTCCTCTGCTGCCCTGATCCTCAATTCCCTTACCCCTGTCTCTGTCATGCTTGCTGAGCACAATCTCAAACCACTCACTCCACTCCAGCCATACTAACTTCTTAGCCATTCCTTAAAAACTTCAAGTACACTCCTACCTTCATACTTTCCTGATTCTTGGCCTGAAACAGTCTTCCCCACTTAGATACACAGTATGTTCCCTCACTTTTTTCAGGTGTCTGCTCAGATGAGATCTTCTATGTGACTGCCATAGAAATTCAGCAACCACCCCTGCCAGATACTCCATTATACTGCTTTATTTTACTCCATTATATTTATTACCATCTAACGTATTCCAATTTAGCATCAATTCCAACAAGCATTTTTCTTCCACTGTAAGATAAATTCTGACTTTAGAAATGTTAAAATGAATAAGGTCCTACACTCTTTGACCACCAGGTGGCAGTCATCAGGTGTCACTGTCTCTAAATGCACAACCTTAAAAATAGTTGTTCTTATCAGTTCTTTCGAGCTAGGCCCACTGTTGGCACTACCTGTGCTCAGTCTGCCATTTAAAATGTATCTCTGCACTACAGTGTGCTCAGTCTGACATTTAAAATGTATCTCTTGATTTAAATTGAAACCAAAAATCCTATATAGGGAATTCCCTGGTGGTCCGGTAGTTAGGACTCTACACTTTCACTGCCGAGGGCGCAGGTTCAATCCCTGGTGGGGGAACTAAGATCCCACAAGCTGGGCGGTGAAGACAGCTTGATGAAGAGGAAAGAGTAGTAGAGACCTGAAGATGGAAGGTCTGGACCTGGGGTTCTGGTCCCTCAGTTGTGTGACTCTGCAAAAATCACTGAGTCTCTCTGGATGTCAGTTTCTTAAGATCTACCCCCTCTACCTTACAAGTTGTTCTAAGGATCAAAATGAGACAACATATGTAAAAGGATTCTGTAAATATAACACATCACTGATATCCATTTATTCATCTGACAAATATTCACTGAGCATCTGCAATATTCTAGACGCTAAGGTTTCAGAGGAGAACAAGACTGGCAAGGTTCCTGCTCTCAAGAAACTTGCATTCTTGTAGCTGGGAGACAGATAATAAACAGATAAATGGACTAGAATTTCCAACAGTGACAAATGCTCTAAAAAAACACAAAACAGGGTGATGTAAAAAAGAGTGGAAAGGGAACTACTTTAGATAGAATAGTCATAGAAGGCCTGGCTGAAGTGACATAGCGCAGACTTCAAAGGAGTATTCAGCCAAGTGAAGAAGAGGGGAAACAGGTGCTGCGACATAATGAACAAGACAAGTTTGGCACTGGAAAAATGAGGTAAGCCTGGAACACAATGAGTGAGGAAAACTGTTAGCAGATGAGGTTGAAAAGGTGGACAGGGGCCAAATCCAGGATGGTCTTGGACTGTTAAAAGGATATTATCAGTACCAAAAATCTCTTCTTTTTATCAACATGGCCGAATAAACTGAGCCACTTATGCAAATATCTAGTGTACCCATTATCAAAAGTAGGACATTTCCAACTTTCTAACTGAGCAATGCTATCGCCAAAAAACAAGTGGAAGGAGCCTATGCAATGGCCCTAGACATAAAATTCTTAAGAACTACATACAAAGGTATCATTTGTTATGATGTTTGGTAAGTCAAACAGTCAAAAATCTCGACAGGGGACTTCCCTGGTGGCGCAGTAGTTAAGAATCCACCTGCCAATGCAGGGGACACGGGTCCAAGCCCTGGTCCGGGAAGATCCCAAATGCCGCAGAGCAACTAAGCCCGTGCGCCACAACTACTGAGCCTGCGCTCTACAGCCCACGAGCCACAACTACTGAGCTCGTATGCCACAACTACAGAAGCCCACGTGCCTAGAGCCCGTGCTCTGCAAACAAAGAGACGCTACCGGGATGAGAAGCCCACACACCGCAACAAAGAGTAGCCCCTGCTCACTGCAACTAGAGAAAGCCGGTGCGCAGCAACGAACACCCAACACAGCCAAAAATAAAATTAATTAATTATTTTTTCAAAACCTCAATAGTAATAGAAGTGACAAAATTACAGAATGATTTTTAAAAAAAACACACAAGTTTTTAACAGAAAAAATATCATTTCACTCAGCAAATATTTATCAAGCACCTACTTTGTGCCAGGCATGCTCTAAGCACTAGAGATACAACAATGAACAAATCAATGAAGATTTAAGCAATAACTGAGCAGAAGATTTAACTGTAGAATTATCATAACACCAAAACTGAACTTCAACTTTTTTTTTATTCTTTTTTTTTTTTTTGCAGTACGCGGGCCTCTCACTGTTGTGACCTCTCCCGTTGCGGAGCACAGGCTCCAGACGTGCAGGCTCAGAGGCCATGGCTCACAGGTGCAGCCGCTCCGCGGCATGTGGGATCTTCCCAGACCGGGGCACGAACCCGTGTCCCCTGCATCGGCAGGCGGACTCTCAACCACTGCGCCACCAGGGAAGCCCCAACTTATTTTATGTCTCAGCATTTTCTAAAATAGGAGTTATAGGCTTAGTCATATGTACCTGTCAAAAAGCCAACTTACCAAAGAATTCTTAATCACTTCGCTCCTATAAAATTCTGGAAAAGAAGAAAAAGAACAATAAGTGACATGGAAGAAAATAAGCTCACTAACTCTTAATCCAACAAATTTTTTAACATATGCTCTAGTAAAAACACTTAAAACATTTTCAAGGGATCTATTCTCTACATATATTTATCTGCAAAAATTTAAATTAAAATAGAAATAATGATTAAATAAAAGTTTTTTTAAACTGAAGGATAGTTGATTTACAATGTTGTGTTAGTTTCCAGTATATAGCGAAGTGATTCAGTTGTACATATATATACATATATGTATATGTATATAAAAGAATTTTCATATTCTTTTCCCATTATGGTTTATTACACGATACTGAATATAGTTCCCTGTGCTTCACACAGTAGGACCTTCTTGTTTTAAATTAAATGTTTTAAAGGGAAAAAAACATTAGTAAAGAAAGGTCAAAATCTGTTAAGATTTAATTTAGTGATTTTTCCCTTACTAGTTCCTTTTACCCCAGATTCTAAGGTAAGCCCTTAAAAACTCAGAGTTCATTCTCCCTTACCAACTGCCATTGTCTACAGCCAATTCTATACTCTCTGTTTTTCTCAAACATCTCCAATAATTATCCATTGTAATACTGTGGAAACAACACTCATCTAGCAACCAGGGAACCTAAGTTCTAGTTCTACTTGTCATTAACATTCTGCTTCTCATTTCCTTGAGCCCATTTCTTCATTAGACAATTCTGAAAATCAGACTAATAATCAAGGTCCTCTAAGCACTAAACTTTCATGATTCTACAAACCTTCATTAACGTTGTAAATGTTACAAAACCTGAAGATACAATCAAAAGAGAGACTGTATCAGAGGTTCAGACAGACATTCTTTTTTTTTTTTTTAGAAGAGCCAAAGCAATCTTGAGAACGAAAAATGGAGCTGAGGAATCAGGCTCCCTGACTTCAGACTATACTACAAAGCTACAGTAATCACGACAGTGTGGTACTGGCACAAAAACAGAGAGACATTCTTAACAACCCTCCAACATTCCCTCTGCTGACCCTGCCGAAGTCACTTCCGTGGTGCTCTGTCAATGCAGAGCCTACAAGGACCCTGTATCCTTATGTTGCTATAGGGAAATATTTTCCAAGGGTGATGCACATACCACTGATATATGAGACCATTTTAGGTGATACATGAACAAACTTCATTTTTTTCTAACATATTGAAATGTATGTCTCATCTATCCAACCCCTAATTGTAAGCTCCATAAGGGCAGTAACATTTGTTTTTGTGTAACTGCTGTCTCCTCAGCATGTAAAACTATTCCTGGCACAGGGTAGGCACTCAATACATTTTTTCTTGGATCAACAACTTCATAGATTATGCTTAGACATGAGTTTAGACATAATGAACTTTAAAAAATATGTTAAGTATATAGCATTATAGATGAAACTCGAAGACAGTGAAACTTGTTGAAGTACTCCACAGGACTGAAGTTTGGGAACCATCAAGCAGTAAAGGAAAAGTGGACCTGGATATAAAATTCTTATGGGCAATCTCTCTTGGTTAAAATGTTTCTTTCCAAAACATACCATCTACATTACTTTATGCTTATCTTCCCTTAAAAAATTAATAATAATAAGGATAATCATTCTATTTTGTGGTGAGATAGTCACAATGAGTGAAAAAAAACAGGTTCTATGAGAGAATTTACAACAGGATCCAAAGTTTTACAATTATGTTTACAATATTTATTTTAGGTGATAGGGTTGGGCTGCTTACTTTTATTTTTTGCTTGGCAGTTTGCTAATTTTTCTATTTTGAACAATTATTTTAATTAAGAGAAGGGATAATTCTAACTGTTTTTAAAAGGAAAGTTCTATTGATGAACATTTAAGTTACTGCTAATTTTTGGATATTTCAAGTAATATTATAAATAATCTTTTAAAGATATATACCCTAAGACACTTGAATCTATAAGATAAACTTTTAGAAGTAAAATTGCAAGATAAAAGGAAAAATACAGTTTGAATTTGATAGATATTGCCAAATTGTTCTCTAAAAATGTTGTACCACTTTACAATCCCACTTAACACTAGCCAACCCTAAGTATTATTCTTTTCAATTTTTCCCAAATGGTTAACCAATGCCAATCATAAATTGACTACATAAATGTACATATGTATGTATGTGTATATATGTTTTTTAATATGCATACATATACTCTAATTTATATGTACCAAATATGTTATTAGGAAAAAAAAAGACTTTGTGCTAAAAATGTGTTGTTTGTTATTACAAGGTACTTTCACTTAATACATTTTTGTATTTAATACACTTTTGTATTGTCTGAATTTGCTGCAAGTAAGTAACACTTTTAAAATCAGTGAAAAAAATTAAGATATTCCTCTTTCCTTGTGAGAGAGAATTCCTCAGCTTAATCTATAAAGTGTCTAAATTAAACAGTCCCCAAAATATGTATCTCCAGCTCTAAGAAGATGAACAGCATCATTATTTCTTCCAAAACTTTGCTGATTAACTGTATATATAAATGAAACTAAACAATTTGCCTTCTCCATTAGATCCTCAAAATGGACTTGCTAATTTAAATAGAGAGAGGAGCCATACAGTTTGGAAAGGAATCACTGAGTCTGAGGTAATTTCTAAAGTGTTAAATGTGGGCCTACACTGTCTATCACTCTGTTACACATACATTATTGTCTATGAAATTAGCAGCATGGCACACAACAGAATAGCAAATTTAGGAAAATTTAGAGTAAAAAAATAGTTCGGTCCCCCAGTGCACTATGTGTAAGCTTGACCCTGGACAAGTCAATTAACTTTTCTGGGCCATAGTTTCTTCACCTTTCAAAGGAGAATGACACCTAGAAAATAACAGGGCTGTTATGAGGCTCAAATGAAATAGTGAATGCTTTATAAGCTATAATTTTTATTAATACAATTCTATGAATTTTTATTAATTCGACTTGAGCAAAACTATTAGACATGTAAATTTTCAAAAAGATATCATCCAAGACTAGCTCTACATGAAAGGGTCTACTAGATACAAATGCTTCTCTATCCATGCTAAGACCTAAACAAACAAAGCAAGGAGAGACTGCAGAACACGGTTCCAATGGCATGTTTTGGCTGTTATACAGCATTCCATTTATTCAACAAATGCTTTTTTAGTATCTCAACTCACTCATAATAGAAGAAATACAAACTTTAACTCTACTATGAAACTATTTTTCACCTATCAGATTGGCAAAATTTCAGAAGTCTGACTGCACAGTCTGTTGGTCAGGCTGTGGGAAAAAGGGTACCTGTACCTAGCAAGTGGGAATGTCAACAACAGCAGTTTTACAATATCTACCAGAACTCTAAGTACACATTCTCTTTGTACTTCCACTCTTTGGAATTTACCCTATAGCCATACTAGCACTCATACAAAATAATGTATACCAATGAAATTGCTCACTGCAGTACTGTGTGTATAGCAAAAGCCTGGAACAACCTAAATGTCTACCAATAGGAGCCAATTAAATAAATTATGGTACATCTGTTCAATGCAAAACTAAAAAGAAACAAAAGAAAATTAGAGAAGCTCTCTACGAAATAATATGGAAAAATATCTAAATTATATTAAGTAAAAAATACAAGGCACAGGGCTTCCCTGGTGGCGCAGTGGTTGAGAGTCCACCTGCTAATGCAGGGGACACGGGTTCGTGCCCCCGTCCGGGAAGATCCCACATGCCGCGGAGCGGCTGGGCCCGAGAGCCATGGCCGCTGAGCCTGTACGTCCACAGCCTGTGCTCCGCAACGGGAGAGGCCACAACAGTGAGAGGTCCGCGTACCGCAAAAAAATAAAATAATAAAATAAAATACCTTCTGGAAGCTGGGGCTTGACCCACAGCATTGAGCTAGCTGGTTTTCGGTAAAGAAAGCGGCCCACATGTTGTTTTTCCCTCTGAGGTTTCCCGTCACATATATATATATATATATATATATATATATATATATAATTTGGTACTATTTTTACTTGCATTTGCATAAGGAATCTCAGTAAAGATAAACAACGGTGGGGTGAAAAACTAGGGAGATGGGACAGGTGAAAGGAAGATTTTAATATAAACCTTCACATATATTTTGAACCATGGATGGCATTAGCTAGTCAAAAAGTTAAATGAAAATATTTGGGGGCTTACTTTGTGCCAAGCATTGTTCCAAGTACTGGAAATAGTGCAGTGAACAAAACTGACCTAAAAATTTCTGCCCATATGGAGCTTACATTCTAGTGAAGAGGACACGCATTAGCCAAATAATTAAACATACAGTTATGTCAGACAATCTGGAGTATTGTGGAGAAAAATAAAGCACAAAAGACAGAGAGGAAAATAGTCACAATTTTAAAAAGGGGTTAGTCAGTGATCAAGGAGAGTTTCTCTGAGAAAACATTTGGATTAAAGACCTGAAAGAAGGCAGAGGAGTTGTCATGTGGCTATCAGGAGGAAAGAGTGCCCAGGCCAAAGAAACAGCCAGTGCAGAGGCCTTTAAACTGAAGTCAACTTGATGAATTCAAGAAACAGCAACAAGGGCAGTTGGGTGGGAACAGAGACAGCTAGAAGAGTAGAAGGAGGTCTCAGACGGCCATATCATGAAAGGCCTAGGAAACCAAAAGAACTTTAGTTTTTACTCTGAATGAAATGAGAAGCCACTGGAGGGTTTTGAGGGGAGGAATAACATGACCTCACTTTGATTTTAATAGGATCTGGGTTGAGATCACACTAGAAAGAGTGAGTGGGCAGGCAGACCTGTTAGAAGTCTACTTCAACAAACTCAGGCAAGAGATGATAGTGGTTTGGAGGTAGTAAGAAGGGAAAAGATTATGGATACAATTTGGTAGTAAGAACCAAAAGCATTTGCTGAAAGATGGAATGTGGAATAAAAAAGAGGACAATCCAGGATGATTCTGGGTTTTTGGCCAAGGAAATAGAAGGACAGAGTTGTCATTTTCTGATAAAAGGACGAATACAGGAGGTAGATCAGAGCTGGAACATCAGAATCTCAGTACTGAATATATCAAGTTTAAGGTATCTACCAGACTCCAAATGGAGATGTAGAGTAGGCAATTGAATACAGGAGCATGAGTTCAGGGGGGAGGCTGAAGCTAAAGATACACATTTGTGAGTTGTTAGGGTGATAAGTGATATTTAAAACTATGAGACATTCATGAGATCACCAAATTGGATTATATAGAGGTTGTCTTCTAATGTATTCAAAATAACTGGTTGGTATTCCAGGAAAGGACAGGCGCTCACATTTCATGGGTGAGAAAATAACTGTGGCTGAAGAACAAACTTGATTTTACACAACTTCCAAGTTTAAGAGGGAACCAGGACTAGAACACAGCTCCTCATCAATTAACACAAGGCTTTGTTCTCTGGGAATGTAATAAATGGTGTTCGATTTGAACTACGTGAAAAATAGACCATCTCCTAAGAGCATTAAAAAAATGTCAAAAATCAAAAAAACTCACACGTAACTTCTTATGCTCTCCTGTGAATTCAGCTGAAATAAAAGAATAACTTAGAAATCAGCATTTCAGATATTCTTCTAATTAAAAAAAAAAAACCTTCTTTTGAAACTGAGAAATGATGCCACTAGACAGGTGGTACAGGTGGCTTTGTAAGAAAAGCCCAGAGGCCTTCCATCGTGGTCATCCTACACCAAGGGCCACACAATGATCATGCAATGAATATTCATGTTTATCATCACAGGTCCAAGAACATAAGGTGGTATTAATTAGTTTACTAAGTAAAGAGCTTCCTGGCTCCTCCTATGGTAGTTAAAAGTCATAGAGCATAACATGTGGGCCCAAAAAGAAGACATAATAGACTTCATTCAACCATGACATTTTGGAGTAGTAAGAAGTCTCAGAACTCATCAGTCCTCTCATTTTAGAGATAAATTAGCTAACGGCACGCAAGAGGAACTAAATGCCCTAGCCAAAGGGCTTGCCGGTTAGTGACAGACTCAATACCACTACTAGACACGGGACTTCCCCGTGGTCTGAAACCAACTATTCCCTGTGTTAACAACCATTTTATTGAAATAACTTCAAGAAACAGTCCTTAATAACTTCTAAGCTCAAGAAATAAACAGAGCTAGAGAAGAAGACAAAAAGAAAAAAACAGGAACAAAAAAAAATCACTTTGCTTTCATCGTATCTCTTAGACAAGTTTTTTTCCCTTTTTTTATATTTTTATTTATTTATTTTGGCTGCGCAGGGTCTTAGTTGTGGCATGCGGGATCTTTGTTGGGGCATGCGGACTTCTTAATTGCAGCATGCATGCAGGATCTAGTTCCCCAACCAGGGATCAAACCCGGGCCCCCTGCATTGGGAGAATGGAGTCTCACCCACTGGACCACCAGGGAAGTCCCCTCTTAGACAAGTTTTCACATCATGGTCATCAACCAGTCCCATGACTACTCTTTTTGGAAACTACGATTATGCTTGTTAACATTACAATTGCAATAATAATTGCTATCATTTACCAAATACCTTAAATGCACCAAGTTCAATATTAGTAACTATTATCAGAGATAACAATGGAGCAAGGACACAGAAGTTCTAACCAAGATAATAACCAAGAACTAATTATATAGAAACCTATCAAAAATGTGAAGTACTCTGGCACTGTCATGTATTACTAGTGATAAAACCAATTAGTGAGCAGCAGACCAAAGGCATTAAGATCTGCAAAAATGCTTACACCCTTTGGACAAATAGTGACCAAACTTTCATTTTTCTTCTGGACACATAGGAAGACAACATTTCTCAGTCCCCTGTTCATCTAAAAAGGATGATGCAACTGATATACAGCTAATGGAATGTCGTGGACCATTTCCATTAAAAAAATCTCCCTCGGGCTTCCCTGGTGGCACAGTGGTTGAGAGCCGGCCTGCCGATGCAGGGGACACAGGTTCGTGCCCCGGTCTAGGAAGATCCCACATGCCATGGAGCAGCTGGGCCCGTGAGCCATGGCCGCTAAGCCTGCGTGTCCGGAGCCTGTGCTCCGCAACGGGAGAGGCCACAACAGTGAGAGGCCCGCGTACCGCAAAAAAAAAAAAAAAAAAAATCTCCCTCAAATAATTCCTTGCTCTTGCCATACCAGAAGCATCATTCCAAAATAGAAGGAGCCTGGATACCTGAGTCACCACTTAGAAGACAGCTGCCAAGCCAATATCTGATAAAGAACACCTACATTAAAACAGATAGCTAGTGGGAAGCAGCCGTGTAGCACAGGACATCAGCTCTGTGCTTTGTGACCGACCACCTAGAGGGGTGGGATAGGGAGGGTGGGAGGGAGATGCAAGAGGGAAGAGATATGGGGATATATGTATACATATAGCTGATTCGCTTTGTTATACAGCAGAAACTAACAAAACATTGTAAAGCAATTATACTCCAATAAAAATGTTAAAAAATAAATTAGATAATAAATTAGATAATATGTTTAAATGCTAATAAATAAATAAATAAATAAATAAATAAATGTCTGCTTCTACAAACCACATTATGCCTTCCAGTGAAAACTGAAAAGCAAATAAATTAAAGAATTGATTATACTTGTGAAAAGCCTGCTTTCTAGCTATCGTTTGCTGCTCAAGAACTGGGAGACTTTAGATTTAAGTCTAAATTTCCTTACTTCTTAATAAATACTTATAATTATTATTGGAAAAAAGAACACGTACATTGAACTTAGTGTTTAAGAAATTTATTCTGTCAAGTCACTGAGTGACTTGTGGTATTTGATATAGTAGCTAGTGTTACTCGTTCAGATTAATACTATTGTTTTAAAAATATGCAATGGTTAGAATCAAAAGTAAGAATGAAATAAAACTATGTAAAAATGGCGGAATTTAGAGTCCTTTTTTTTTACACTTCGAAATTACTTTAATGCCATTTGTATATGAAGGGGGGGTTCTACTCTATATAATGTCTGATTAAATTTTTAAATTAGCATATACTGGTACTGAAATTAAAAAAAGAAAAAAGTTGTTAAACAACTACTGCTTTAATAACAATTTTTAAAAGTAATTAAAACCAAAAACATAAAATGTCATTTGAATTTTTCATCTTTGCCACAGGATAGAATTCAAATAAGTCCTTAGTACCCCTTTTTAAAATAACGCCACCTGGGACTTCCCTGGCGATCCAGTGGTTAAGACTCCGTGCTTCTAATGCAGGGGGCACGGGTTCGATCCCTGATTGGGGAATTAAGATCCCACATGCCGTGCAGCGCGGCCAAAAAAAAGAAAAAAATTAAAATAATGCCACCTTTTATTAATATAAATATACCTTTACTCACATGTTACCAAGTGTTATCACCTTATCTCAGTTGATCCTCATAAAAATCTGTCTTGCCTGACTTCTTAAGACCTCATTATCTCCACTTCACAAATGGGAAAAGTGAGGCTAAAAAAGCCATGATCTCTGTCCAGAAAACACATAGCTAGCATATAGCTATTTTAGTGTATAGTATACAGCTAGTATACACTTATATACTAGCTGAAACAGCTAGCACTAGTATCAATGTAGTTTCAATCCTAATCCAATATTCCTGTCCTTATACCATGCTTCCTCTCTTACAGCATCCAACACAGGTCAACTGATTATATCAAAGTGCCTTTCATCCAATATGTATTCAAAAGATGCTCGTGATTTTGACTAAAATATCTGATGTACTCTTAGAATTATCACTTATGGAAGAATCCACATTTCAATGTGGAACTGAATTCAAAGAAACCATGCCATTCTTTTAAAAATGACCCCATATACACAAAGTAGTACAGATATGAGAAGATATGAACTAGGTCCAAATTTTACCATAATACTAAAGGAATCAATTATATTTTAAAGAAAAGCAAATTAGTGCTGGATACTGGACTCAAATAATCTATTTTATTTTATTTTTTTTAAGATTTTTTTGATGTGGACCATTTACAAAGTCTTTATTGAATTTGGTACAATATTGTTTCCATTTTATGTTTTGGTTTTTTGGCCGCGAAGCATGTGGGATCTTAGCTCCCCCACCAGCGATCAAACCCACACCCCCTGCATTGGAAGGCAAAGTCTTAACTACTGGACAGCCAGGGAAGTCCCTCAAATAACCTTTTTTTAATAAATTTTAAAAAATTTTTTAAGTTTTATTTATTTTTTGGTTGAGCAAGGTCTTAGTTGTGGCTTGCCAGCTCCTTGGTTGTGGCATGCAAACTCTTAGTTGTGGCATGCACGTGGGATCTAGTTCCCTGACCAGGGATCAAACCCGGGCCCCCTGCATTGGGAACACGGAGTCTTATCCACTGCGCCACCAGGGAAGTCCCATCAAATAGCCTATTTTAAATGACAGCTACTGGAATACAGATATTAAACGTCAACGTTCATAAAGGAATGATAAATTTATCAATGTAAGTCTCAGTTATCTGAAAGAACTATCCAAAAGACATGTTTCTTCAATATGTATAACAACTGCTCATGAAATATTTTCAGACAGCATGACAACTTAGCTTTCTAATAAGCAATACTAGCAAGAGGCACTGAGAATCATTTGTGTTACAAAAGAATAAAAATGAGATGCAACGATCTGTGGGTGGCAAGTCCAGATTCCCTTACCTTTATATACCTTTTCAGTGTTACACAAGTGAAGTGTGAAGTAGGTATCTAGGAGTTGATGGCCATTCCTATTAACAATGTTCCGGGCAGCGATGTTCCGAAGATGTCTAAGACGTCGCTGAAAAATAATCACAGAAAAAGAGGAGTATTCAGCTTTTTCCTCCTATAAAGCTTTCTGAAAGTTACAATTCAAACATAAAATATAGTAAGTTGTCCCAGTCGTTTATTTGTTGAGCCAGCAACCTTAACCCAGTCTCTTATTTATGCCTCAGCATCTCTTCTGTCAAATAGGAACTATTCCTGCCCTATATCACTTACAAGGTTGTTGGGAGCATGAAATAACAGATACGAAACATTCTTGAAAAGCATAAATGTTATATCAATGCTATATACCTGTAGAATAGCGTTAGTGTTTCCTGGAACATAAACTAAGTATAATAGTAATTTGCTTTTTTCCCTTCGGAAGGATGCTTGTAGACATGCAAAGTCCACCTCATACCAATAGAATATCAGCCATTATTACACACTTACACCTCTGTTGCTAGCTCAGTCTGACGCCAGATCATCTATTACAACCAGGAAAAGAAGCCAAAGCCAAAAAATAAAAGCAATAACTCACTGTTCACTCCATCCAGCCAGTAACCCAACTGTTGCCAGCTTAAATTCTCACTTGACCAGCAGTTAACCGGCCCCTATTTCCTAATCAGGCCTCCTTCCCAACAATTTCTCTAACTAGGATGCATGAATTACTTGGAGTCACAAGTGTTGGAAAGGCAAAGCTCCATAAGCAACAGTAGAAATCAACAAAAATATAAGATAACTTAAGGCATAGCCAAATCATCTCATATCAAAAAGAGAAAAAGTTGGCAATGCTGGAGTCTAAGCATAACAGATTCATTCTCAAAAGCTAGTTCCCTGTGTCAGATCATTATTTTCAGAGACTTAAAAATAGAAACCATGGGCTCAGTTTTAAATATGCTTAAAGTTCTCCCTTCAGGCTGAAAGCCCACTTTGCTAAGTCCATCTTTAATTACATGTGCAGTCAGCCAGAAAAGTTCAGTTCTTCCCTTCCATGCACATACCAACCCAATCCTTTCTCCCAATCTAGAGATTAAGATTCTTTGACAGAGAACGTTATTGTCTAATAAATTTGGTTAATACTCAAAGTACGAAAAGCCCCAAATGTACTTACAAAAAGTTCCTAGGGCTTACTCTAAAAGACTTATATTTCTACAATCTGCCAAAGGTTTCCATTTCACACCCTGGATTACAGCAACTATTTCCTTCTACTATATATTTTTCATCAACCTTCTCAGTCAAGATTTTAAGTTGACAGGAACTATTAATTGCCTATACACAACAATCACATCTGTTCTGCCATAAGATTCCAAACTTGGTCCTCTATTCAAAAACCTGAAAACATTACCCAAAGCCTCCAGCATAAAGTACAAACTTCCCATTATTCCTTTCAAAGCCTTGTGCAATCCGACCTCTCCATAACCTATCCTTACTGCCCACTAGATCTTCCACATACCCAACCCCTTAGTCACACGTGACTGATTAAGGTTCCATGAAAAAGATCATGCATGCACGGTCCTAGCTCCATGCTTTTGCTAATGCTAGCCCCTTAATCTAGAATACTACTCTCTTTAAGGAAATCCATTTATGCTTCAAAGTTAAGGAGAGAAGATTCCTCCTTCCTTATTCTCTAACTGAACAGTTTCTTTTTAATGCAATTAAAAAAAACACTGGGAGGTTAAACCAGAAATGCAGAAAAATTATTACCTATGGGGGTGAGAACAGGTTGGAGGGAATAGAGATAAAAGCAAGACTTCCCTGATACTTGTTTATGTGGTTTTAACTTCTGTACCATAAGAATGATTTACATAATCAAAAAATAAAGTTAAATAAATAAGAAAAAGTTTAAATCAACTAAACCTAGTCCAAAATATAATAGCAATACCAAAAATTACCACCAGCCTTAGGCTATATCACCCACCTTTGCCCAAAATATTACCCTATGATCCAAGGAAATATTAAAGAAGTCAAGGTGACCTAAAGGATCCTCTCTGGTTCTCAGTTCCCCAGAACATCTACTTGACCAAAACAATGTATAATTATACCTAATATGAAATTATGGATAGTCCCAGATATTTGTCAATCTTCCCCAACTAGACTATAAGTTCTATAAAGGAGAGACTTTATTTTATTTACTGTTGTATCTCCAGCATCTAGATGAGTACCTAGCAAATAGCAGGTACACAATAAATGGTTTTTGACTGAATTAATATATGTCCAGTGAATTAACCCAGTCAAGAAGGTCTTGGTATGACCTAGGCCTTGCAATGAACCTGAACTTAGTGGCTTCTGACACCCACCCACGAGATGGTGGGAGAATAGAGAGCACTTCAAACCTAAGAATGGACCTCAGAACTGAAAGGGGGCTCAAATCTTAGCAGTGCTTCTGGACTATAGCAAATCCTCAGCACTCATCTACCTTTAACTGCTCCAGGATATATAATCTAGCGGTAGTTCGTGGCCTGGTGGCACCATCTAGCATAAATACACTGCTTTAGAACTTGTCTAAACAGAAATTAAATATCAGATTATCTCTTCAATGGCCCATCTGAGGATAGTTAAATTCAAATCTGTCTTATGCTCTAAACTGGCTCAATTATCTTAGAAAAGTAAAAATACTGAGTAATTAAAATTTACACAGACTTTGGAATTACTCTTTAAGATAACATTCCATGCAGCTTCTTCACCAGCCAATCTCCTTATACTTTCTCAAAGCTCTAAGCTTTCACAGTTATAAAAAGCTCTTTGTGTATCTTTCTACAGCAGTAGCTTTAGGCATCCAAGTTGTGCTCTAAAAACACCTATCTCCAAAACTAAAGCTGAATAGATTTTAATTTTTAAGTTGGAATTAACATGGCTTTAATGTCTTTGAAACACTGCCTATAAAACATTCTATATAAAGGTTAAAAACGTTCACTAACAAATAAAATTAAATCTTCTTACTCAGCTTTGATTTGGAGGATTGACAGATGTAGCTAGAGCACAACTCTATCTGCAATGTTGGCAGTGGGTAAAATACCAGTAGGATCCTAAATTCCTTAACTTTTTTCTTTTACAAATCTCTCAAGTATAAATTCTAAAACAAGACTTAACTGCCATATGTTGTAGATCTGAAACATTTGCTTAAGTAAAAAAGTAAGCGTTACTCATTCGTATGATTGTAAACTGGTGCCTGTAAAGAATCTAAAATGGTTGGTTTTTCTTAACAGTACTAATGCTCTTAGAAAATGGCTTTAAAACATAACAGTAGATTAAATGATTTTTTTGCTTTGTTTTTATTTATTTTGTTTTGTTTTGTCCTGCCCAGCACCTATTTAGTTTAAGAAACAAAAAACAAAACAAAAACAAACAAGCAAACAAACAAAAAACCCCTCAGCTATTCCTTTGTAGAACCACTCTCCTCTGCTATCAATTTATATAATACTTCCTGTAGAATTAACTCCACCTCCAACTCCAAGGAGGGTCGCATGACTCAGATCAGGCCAATCAGCACATTCCATCCCCCTGCCCATAACACATGATTAGGATCCTAGAAAACCCAGAAATTAAATTGTTGAGAGGTTTATCTTCCCCCTACTGGCCCAGAACCTGGAAAGGACATGGGACTAGAGATGCTGGCAGTCATCTTTACACCACAGTGAAATGAAAACAGCAAGTAAGACAGCAGAGTCCAGAGATGTGGAGCAAGACAGAGGTAAGGGATTAAGAGATACAAACTACTATGCATAAAATGGACAAGCAACAAGGATATAGTGTAGAGCACAGGGAATTATAGCTATTATAGCTATTAATGGAGTGTAATCTGTAAAAATACTGAATCACTATGCTGTACACCTGAAATTAATATTGTAAATCAACTATACTTCAATTAAAAAAATAAAAGTAAAAAAGTCCTGGCAACAGAATTTGTCTCTGGATCAAACCATACCTAAAATGGGAATTACTGTATAATGACATATCCAGTCCCTATAAAACTATCAAAGATTACAACTAGAGAGAAGACTTACATTGTAACTGTTTATCAAGAATTTATCCTGGGGCTTCCCTGGTGGCGCAGTGGTTAAGAATCCGCCTGCCAATGCAGGGGACATGGGTTGGTATCCCTGATCCAGGAAGATCCCACATGCCGCAGAGCAACTAAGCCCGTGCGCCACAACTACTGAGCCTGCGCTCTAGAGTCTGTGAGCCACAACTATTGAGCCCACGCACTGCAACTACTGAAGCCCGAGCGCCTAGAGACCATGCTCCACAACAAGAGAAGCCACCGCAATGAGAAGCCCACGCACCACAACAAAGAGTAGCCCCCGCTCACCTCAACTAGAGAAAGCCCACGTGCAGCAAGGAAGGCCCAATGCAGTCAAAAATAAAATATATTTTTTAAATTAATTAATTAATTAAAAAAAAGAATTTATCCCATTAACAGGTTAGTAGATGAAGAGAACATTCTAATTTAGAGGCAAGGTACAAAGAAATGTTTTATTTTGTTAAACATCTCCATATTTTAGAAAATGGTAATTTCTGGTGGGTCACTCCATTTTTGTTGATATAATTTTGAACCTTAACCTTGGCGATGGCAAGTCAAAACACACCCCAGAACTAAAAGAAAACCAAAGCAATTTTCAGTAGTAAGGTGCGCCATTGGTGTTCTATGTTCCTCCCAAATATTAGCACCTTTCCCTGGCTGGTATCTAAAACTTTCTGGTTTCTGAGGTATAATAATGACCAAAGAGAAATGTGGTGTCCTTGATCTTGTTCCTCGTCACTGCTGGAGAGTGACTCAGGGAGGCTGATGGCCAACAGAAGGAGGAAGAAATGGCTATCATGCACCCTCCTTCCCTGTACCCCTTGCTTAAAAAACAAGAGTAACTGTGTTTCTTAAATATAATGACTCCACAAATCCCCACCATCACCAAACTAAGCTATAATCCCACGCAACTTTTATGACTCCCAAGACCATGGTGACGTATCTTCTAAACAAATTTTGAGTCTAATTTGCTTAGTCTACAAGAGCTATTACAAATCAATAATATAATCAATAACCTATAGTCCAATAGAAAAGGGGGCAAAGGATACAAAAAGGCAGCCACCAAAAAAGAAATGGAAATGGTCACTAACCATACGAAAAGATGTATAATCCCACTCATAAAGATATGCACACCAAAACAAATATTCCAGCTTGTGGAGACCGTAGTTTCCAAAGAATGGCCGCACCAATACATCGCATCCCACGTGCTCTCTTACAATGCGATGCTGCCACTCCTCCTTGACGAAGTGGCGTCTATGTTCCCTCTCCCTTAAATGAGGGAAGGCCTGTGACTATGGCAGAAATAATGCCACGTGACTTCTGAAGCTAAATCATAAAATTACCTGGTCCTCTTTACAGGATGCTCTTCCTCAGTATCCAGTCACCCCACTGTGAGGATGCCCAGCAGCCAAGTAGAAAAGACTTTGCAGGTGCTCTCCTCAGCCCCAGCTGAGAGATCCCAGCTATAACCAGACATGCAAGTGACCATTTCAGTACCCAGCCTTTCAGACGCCAGAAATGACATCAAGTAAAGCACAGACAAGTTGTTCCCACCAAGCCCGAACCAAACTGCATATTCATGAGCAAAATAAATGATGATGTTTTAAGCCACTAAATTTTCTGTTACTCAGCAATAGAAAACAAAGAGATCTATCTGATTAACCAAACCATTTTAGTCTCTGTCAGGGTTGATGCTAGTAAGGAAAATAATGTTGGGGAAAATATAAAATGGTCCATTTCGGAAGGACAGTGACTTAGCAACAATTACCAAATTTTAAACTGCACATAATATTTGACCAAGAAATTCCACAAATCACAAAAATGTGTGCAAATATGGGCTATAAAAGCAAAAACTGAATAACCACTCAAACTGTGGTATATTCACACAACGGAAAATTGCATAACCCTTACAAAAACAAAGTGCTAACATGAAACACAAACAAAAGAACAAGAAATTTTAAATGTCCACATAAATAAATACTACTATATACCCTGAATGATGTAGATCGTGGGTTGTTCTAAAAGGAACAGAAAGTAAATATTTCAAGATTTTCAGGGTGCATCCTGTCTCCGCAAATTCTTTGGGTTTTTGTTTGTTTGTCTGTAATCCTTTAATGATGTCAAAACCTTTCTTATTTCATCAGTTGTTATAAAAGACCAGTGACTGTTGGCCACAGTTTGCTGACCCCTAATGTAGATCTCACTGAGTTATGAGAAGTTTTAAAGTAGCATTTGATTTGGAAATGTAGTCAAACTTGTTCTGAATACCGTTCCCCTTTCCTATTTCCTGTTCATTTTTTTCTTCAGGTCAGGCATTTATTCTCAGCCTGGGGCCAGGCTAACTGGCATGGAAGAATCAAGGCCCAGGTTAAGTCAGACTAGTGTTACTTTGGTACACTTTTTTGAGGGACAACAAAAGCAAACCTGGGAGAAAATTAGTTTTCCACATTTCCATGGAAGGTAAAAATGTTGAATTACCGAATCAAGAATTTAAGCTTGATAAATTAGGTCAATCTTTTTAAAAAATATAAAAGCCCCTTCTATATTATAGCAGTCTCAACCACCTATTTTTTCTAATCTCTTGATCCCAGCTGAAAGACTCACTGTGAAAACTTTTGAAGAACACAGAAATGCTTTAAAACTAGATGCTGCTGGATAGAAAGCAGATGATGCCAACACCCAATGTTACAGATTTAAACAAACAAACCACCAACTCTGATCTCTCATAAAAACTTTATAGCTCCTGTTCCTAACGGAGAACTTTCTCTGACACAAATTACACAACCTTGGAACCAAAGCGCTTATTTTGACATTAACTCTCCTCTCACTCAAGTTCAAATAAGTCCTAGATTAATTCAGTCATTTACTATGCACTAACAGGCTTCTCCACAAGAAAAGACAAAATTATCTATGTCTCTGAACTTCCTGCATTTCTTATACATTTTGGCTCTGGGTTTTTTTGGGTTTTTTTTAATCTCTACCCTATTCACCCCAATCTTGGTAGGAAGTCCAAACTTGCTCTTTTTCTCCCATGTTTCCTCTGGGTAGTGCTGCTCTAAGAAACAGGCCTTTGTAGTGACAGATCCAGTATTGTTCTCCATGTATGTCTCTCTCATCCTCCCTCTCTCATTCCCCTTTCTTCTATTTTACTTGCTGTTATTTCCTTTACAGACTATGCTAGGAACTGTGGGGATACAAACATGGCATTCCCTAGTTTCAGAGTATGTAATCTTTCTAAAGAACCGGAGTTTGGGCACATGAAAAAGCCAGTTTGAGGTAAAAGTATCCAACATATACTTTCAAAGACCGCTTAATTAAAGAACTGTTATTTTAGAAATGTAAGACAGAAGAAAGACACAGAATTACACAGGATGACCTGGAGGATAAAAACTGCAAGACAGAAGACAGCTTCAATGGTCCAAGTGTTAAAAGTAGTATCGTGCCTGTAATTTGCTTCAAAATAATTGGGGGGAGGGAGGGAGGACAAGTATTGTTAGTTAGGTATATAGATAAAATAAGATCTACCATGAAGTGATAGTTATTGATAGTTATTACCAATAACAGGTAGTAGGTACCTGGGAGTTTATTACATCCCACCCTGTATGTATGCATTTCAATACACATTTATATATAAAATATACATTATATTTCTTTATTCATTGAAATTTCCATAATAAAAAAGTTTTAAAGTAATATCAATAAGAACAGAAAGAAAGGATGAGACTATATGGGAGCACAAAGACAAAAATGGGCTTAATGGGAAGACTAACCAGATAACGGATATGGTTGAGGACAAAGAGAAGATTGATAAAAGAAATAAAGGAGTTAAAGGACCTCTAGAAATATAAGAACTAATCAATAAAGGTGTTAGGGCAATAGAGTAGCCATCAGGAAAGGGAAAGGGAAGGAAAGAGAAGAAATATGTATATATACAAGAAACATCCTATACCTTATATCAAATCCCAGATGGTTTAAAAATATTCAAATGTAAATAATTAAAGCATAAAAGTATCAAAAGAAACCATGAAGAATTATTTTACAACCTCAAAGGTCTAAGAATGATATAAAACTCTGAAGCTATAAAAAGAAAGAAAAAAAATCAATAAAATGTACTATATAAAATGTTTTTAAATTATGCATGACAAAAACTAGCATATATAAAATCAAAGGAAAAAAACCTAACAAAAAGATTTTAATTCATATAACAAAGACAATTTCACTAAAACATAAAGAGTTCATATGGGAATTCCCTGGTGGTCCGTGGTTAGGATTCTGCGCTTTCACTGCCAGGAGCCCAGGTTCAATCCCTGGTCGGGGAACTAAGATCCCGCAAGCCATGAGGCCCAGCCAAAAATAAAATAAAGTGTTCATAGAACAAAAAGTTCAACCACCCAACAGAAAAACCGACAAAGAATATTAACAGATTAATTCACAGAAAATACAAATAGCACTTAAACAAGAAAAGATTCTCAACCTCATTCATAAGAGAAATGCAACTTAAAACTACACTAAAATTGGCACAGATCACAAAGTCTGATAACATATTCAGAGGCAGGCAGTGGCAAAACAGACACTTCCCTGAAAAAAGTATAATTAGTAAAACCTCTAAGATGGCAATGTGGCAATACCTACCACAATTACAAATGCATAGATTCTTAGACCCAGAAATTCCACTTGTGCATTTATGTTAACCTTTGAATTGTGATCCACATGAATATATTACCTATCTTTTAAAATAAAACTAAATTTAAATATTTAGAAAAACAGAGATGGCAACCAACCCTTAAGCCCCGGTATCTGTGATAGTCATTACCAGAAGCAGTGTGACATAGTGGTAAGAGAGTCAATAATCCTGAACTCAAGGGTGGTTCTAACCACTCACTAGTGGGCAAACCACTCAGTCTCTCTGAGCCTGTTTTCCTTTCCATAAAACAGAGATATTTCCTGCATGCTTACCTCTGTGGGTTATTTTAAGGATCAAATGAAATAATGGACATAAAAGCTCTCTGAAAAACTGTAAAGTATTTTAAAATATAAAGTATTAACAGAAATAGGGATGTCAAGAAAGGGATGTGGTTAGTGTAAAATGACGAATTGGTTTAGGCATTTCTAATCTGAAGTAAAGAGACAGATTTAGAATTCATCTATCTAAATAGAGGTAATAAAGTCACAAGAGTATAACAGATCTCCAAAGGACAAACATTCAATAAATAGAATTATAGAATTACAGAACTGAAAAGGATCTTGAAAGTCATCTAAGCCTTTGCTACCCAGTATCACCTGGGAACCTGTTGGAAATGCAGATTCTCAGGTCCCACTACAGACCTTACTCAATCAGAATCTACATTTTAACAAGATCCCCAGGTAATCTGTATGTACATTTTGAGTTTAATAAGCACTGGTCTAAGCCATTTTACTCATTTTTTAGATAATAAAATTGGGGTCCTAAGTAAATGGACCCACCCATGTTTACACTGTTAGTAAGCAGCAAAATCAAGGTTTGCACCCAGGCCTGATCTCCTAGGCTATGTGTACATGTGTGCATGTACACCATGTATTTGCTTCCCAGATACCCTGTTTCAAAACCTTTGAGACATCTTTGCCTGGCAGATGTCCCATGCCCCTACTCCCATTTCTAATCAGCCAAGCAGCCCATCAATCCTTTCTTCACAGTTATCTCTGGCATATGTTTCTTCCTTTCCACACTCTTCATTCATTTCCCTAAATCTATTGTTGTTTATACTGTAAAAACCAGCTTTCTTCTCTTATACACATATCAACTTCCTCTTCTGCAAACAAGAGGTCACAAATAGTAATCTCTATACAATTCCTTAAACAAGTACAAGCCATTATGCATTTGGCTGCTTGCGGGGGTGGTGATGGGGGGGCCCTGCTAAGCCACATGGCATTGCTGGATCTTAGTTCCCCGACCAAGGATTGAATCCGTGCGGAAGCGCAGAGTCCTAACCACTGGACCGCCAGGATATTCCCCATTATGCATTAAATGTTAACATACTGATTTCAGGGAGACTCTATTTTTAAAACCTACCAAGATTAGCAAAATTAGAATCTTTGTGTCTTCATTTCCATTATTTCTTTCCCATTACCCCCCGCCTTCTCTTTGCCCCAGAAATAACCCAGGTTGCCTTTATCTAATAAGGTCCTCCCACTACAATCAAGCTTTACTAAATAAATCCAAAGGCCCTAAATCTACTTTCCAGTACCATCTTCAATCCCAATCTGTCTCAATAAGCTCGCAACATTCACAAACATCCTCATGTCTTCATAATTCTCTCCTATACATTGTACCCTAACAAACCAAAGTATTTCAACATTTCTGGAGTACCCATGATGTGCCAGGAACTACACAATGAAATGGAAGACTAAATACCTGACTACCTCTCCTACATAAATTCAATAAAATTAAGAGCCCTGGTCTCTGCCCCATTTCCACATCTGCACCAAGAATTTTTGACTTTTTTAAGAGCCAATAATATGGGACTCTTATAGATGCTCAGCCACAAAAGAAATAGATGAAGAGGCAGATTAAGCCACCCACAACATGAGGACTAACTCCTGTGCAACAGCCAGTATACACTGCAGCACTAGGGTAAACAGTTCCAGAGACTCCCAGCTACAAACTGAGTTCAATTAAATCAACCTGAGAAAAAACAAAGGGCATGTGCTTCAGAACAAAATCAGATTGTGAGCTATTTATTCCAGTTATACCAAACATTGGTTTTGTGTTGTGGTATAAACTTAGCCAACTTAGGTTTGAGTCCCAGCTCTGCTATTTCCCTTGGGTATGTAACTAATCTCTCTAACCTTCAGACACCTCATCTGTAAAATGGAGCTAATAACAGCTTCTACCTCACAGAGTTGCAATGAACGAAGAGTAAAGGGAAGAACTGCAAAGCACTTAGACACAGTGCTAGCGCATAAGGTAGTTCAATAATGCAACAATTATTACCCTACAGGTTGCCTCAGCTTTTAGTGGTCAGTTTACCTGTAGGTTCAAAATCTATCCACCTAACCCGAGCTATACAGGTTTGTGAAGGTAGAGACAAAGGTGAAACTGGAAAACTGTGCTTTAAATCCAAGAAGCAAACAGACTGATAGTGGGAAAAGCTCCGAATTTAGAACCAAAATAGCTGGGGATTCATTGTTCTTTTCTGGGTCTTGATTCTCTCACTGTTAAGTGGGGGAGATGGTTCTAACTACTGTGGCTAAAAATACTATGAGAATGGTTTTAAAGACATTAGCTACTAAAAACACAAGGCAGCATGACAAAAGATAAAAGGGTGAGAGTGGGAAATTCATTCATGAATCACTTTTAAAGGATATTTCTGCAGTAGTGTGTGAAAATGAGCCATGAATCTTGACTGGAGGAAAATATGACAGCAAATGGTAATCACAAAGTTGGACTAAAATAAGTATCTACAATTAAGCAGACAAATGTCAAATTATTCCTCATGACCCAACTCAGAATCTCCACTTTTGAGACATCCTTCCTGACCACCCTGCCCCATCCACTACCCTAAACCAAGATGATAATCTCTCCCCTCTGTGCCATGACTATGCTATATACATGCCACCATCACAGTACTTAGCACAATCATGCTTTATCAACTATGTTTATATGGCTGTGTACCCCCAAAGGAGGGGTGAGCCTTAAATAAAGAAACCAAGTTTCATTCCTCTTTTTACCCATAGCACTTAGCATCTGACACAAAGTAGATACTCAGTAAGTGTTTGATGGATGAACCAATGAGTAAACCATGGGCAAGATTAGATATTTCACAGTGCCATAAGACAGCAGCCTTATGCATATGTTATATTTAACATACACATTAAAGTTATATTTTATATATACCTCTTAATAGCACCTCTATTTTGTCACCACTCTCGGCCTTTCTGTAGCCTCCAGTGACTATAAACTCCTTAAGAACCAAAACCATCTATTTATCCCAAGCGCAGCCACACAGATATTCAATAAATGTTTGCTGAAGGAATAACGGAACGATGAATGAATGAATATCTCACACTGCCTCACAGCTTAGGCCTCAGTCTCCCCTTATTTAGAAACTTCATCAGCAGCCTTCTCCCCACCACCTTCTCAATGACTCTTCTCACCGCCAGTCTCTCCTCAAAACTATCCTCCTACTCTCACAGTACAATGCCAAGGGCAGACTGATAAATGTGGAGGGAGTGTTAAGAGCTCAGAAATCATAATTTTACCACAATGACAGCCAAGATTACCTCAGACAAAAATCATCAATGGGGACTTCCCTCGTAGTCCAGTGGCTCAGACTCCACACTCCCAATGCAGGGGACCAGGTTCATCCCTGGTTGGGGAACTAGATCCCACATGCTGCAATTAAGTGTTCGTATGACGCAACTAAAGATCCCGTGTGCCACAACTAAGATCCGGCGCAGCCAAATAAATAATTTTTAAAAAATCATCAGTGGATGATAAATCTGGGGCGGGGGTGTGGTGGGGGAAGCAGGATATATTCATGATCTCAAAGTGTCTCCCTACAGACTGTTTATTAGTTAGTTTCAAGGGCAGACACACACATACAGAGTTATATAGTTGAGAAATCAGATAATATCTTGACCGAGTGACCAAAATAAACATCACCAGTAAGGGACAAATGGACATCATGTGCCTCCAGAAGTGATACCCTATGAAGGACGCATCACCACACATGAAATTCCAACTGAAGGGACTTCCCTGGTGTTCCGGTGGTTCAGACTCCAAGCTTCCAATGCAGGGGGTGGGGGTTCGACCCCTGGTTGGGGAACTAAGATCCCATGTGCCATGCGGCATAGCCAAAAAAATGAAAAAAAAGAAAAAGAAATTCCAATTGAGAGAATGCATAATCTGAGTCTAATCATGAGGAAACATCGGGTAAACAGAAAATGAAGAATAGTCTATTTTAAAAAGGGAGGAAGGGGTCTATCTGTATAATGACACTGACCTTAAAAAAAGAGACAAAGAAAAGCTGCAGAAATGTTCTACCTTAAAGAAGAGATAAAACCACTAAATGCAATACCTGACTCTAGAATGGATCACGAACTGGAGAAAAGAAATGTTCTATAAAGGACATTATGGGATCAACTGACAGATTATGAACCACAGATTAGATAAAAGCATTATATCAATGTTAATTTACTGAAACTGATAACTATACTGCAGATATAAAAGAGAACATACCTCTTCAAGGAAATACATACTGAAGTACTTAAGGATAAAAGGTCAGGATGTATGTAACTTAACTTCTAATGATTCACACACACAAAAAACTTATCTATATCTGTATAGACCTAGGAAGAGATAGCTTGCAAATGACAAGGCAAATGGAATGTTAACAATAGATGACTCTGGGTAAAGGGTATAAAGGTATTCTTGTACAAGTTTTATTTCTGCAATTTTTCAGTAAGCTTGTAATTCTTTCTAAACAAAAAGTTTAAAAAAGAAAAGAAAAACAAGTACTAGCTTGTACTAGCAATAAGACAAGAAAAGGTATAAAAGGTATAGAGATTGAGAAGGAAGAAATAAAACTGTCTTTGTTCAACAGATGACATGATTCTCTATGTAGAAAATCGGAGAAAATCAACCACAAACTCCTGTAACTAAGCAATTATCGCAAGGTTGCAGGGTACGAGGTAAATTTACAAAAGCCAATTGCTTTCCTATATACCAGTAATGAACAAAGGGAATTTGCATTTAAAAACATAATACCGTTTACATTATACTCCCCCAAAATGAAATACTTAGGTATAAATATGAACAAGATCTACATGAGGAAAACTATACAACTCTAATGAAAGATATCAAAGAAGAACTAAATAAATGGAGAAAATCCATATTCATGGATAGGAAGATGCAATATTGTTAAGATGTCAATTCCTTCCAACTTAATCTATAGATTCAGTGCAATCCCTATCAAAATTCCAGCAAGCTATTCTGTGGATACTGACAAACGGAATAAACAAGTAAATCAAAGGAATAGAATAGAGAGCTCAGAAACTTATACCACATAAGTATAGTCAACTGATCTTTGACAGAGGAGCAAAGGCAATACTACACACCTATTAAAATAGCCAAAATGCAGAATACTGACAACACCAAATGCTAACAAGGATGTGGAGCAATTTTCATTCACTCCTGGTGGGGAGGAAGTTGTAGATGTAGCGCAAGGTGTAGGTGTAGAGCAAAGATAGTCTTTCAACAAATGGTGCTGGAACAACTGGATCTCCACACACAAAAAAAGAATCTAGACACAAACCTTACCCTTTCACAAAACCCAACTCAAAATGGACCACAGACCTAAATGTAAAAACGCGAAACTATAAAATTCATAGAAGAAATCTAGGTGACCTTGGGAATGGCAACTACTTTTTAGATACAACAGCAAACACACTCTCCATGAAAGAAATAATTGATAAACTAGACTTCATTAAAATTTAAAACTTCTGCTCTCTGAAAGACAATGTCAAGAGAATGAGAAAACAAGCCATGGGGGAAAATATATGCAAAAAACACATCTGACAAAGGACTGTTACCTAAAATATACAAAGAACTCTTAACTCAACGATAGAAAAACAAAACAACCTGATTGAAAAATGGGTCAAAGACCTTAACAGACACCTCACCAAATACAGACAGCAAATAAGCATATGAAAAGATATTCCACATCATTTTTCATGAGGGAAATGCAAACTAAAACAAACAAGATACCACTACACACCTATTAAAATAGCCAAAATCCAGAATACTGACCACACCGAATGCTAACAAGGATGTGGAACAATTTTCACCCATGGCTAGTGGGGAGGGAGTTGTAGATGTAGCGCAGGGTGTAGGTGTAGCGCAAGGCATTTTTAGGGCAGTGACGCTACTCAGCGTGATACTATATTGGTGAACACATGTCATTATACATATGTTCAAAACCAAAGAATGTATAACACCAAGAGTAAACCCTAATGTAAACTGTGAACTTTGGCTGATGATGATGTGTCAATGCAGTTCATCAACTGTAACAAACGTATGACTGTGGTGTGGGGTGCTGCTAATGGGGGAGGCTATGTACGTACAGCGGCAGAAAGTACTTGGAAAATCTCTGTACCTTCTGCTCATTTTTGCTATGAACTTAAAATTGCTCTAAAAAATAAAGTCTATTAAAAAAAAAAGACAGTCCTCCCCTCTACCTCCAGGATAATGTCCAAATTCCAAACCATGGCACACATGGCCCTCCATAATCTAATCCCAAACTATACCTCTCCAGCTCGTTTGTTTCCACCATCCTCCTCCAAGATCCTTAAACTCCAGCCTCACATTCGCTTTTATACCTACTTACCTTTTTGCTCAAGCTGGTCCCTCTGCTAGAATGCTTTTCCTTCTCTTTCCCACCTCAGCATTTAGTTCAAACCATCTCTTATATTACACTAAAATGGTCTGCTGACATAGCTGCCTTAACCATTAGATTATAAATCCCTCCAGGGCAAGGACAGTGCCTTATTTATCATATCCTCCGAGCCTGACAAACTGCAGCAGTAGTAGTAGTAATGATAGTAGCAAGAGCAGACATTTACTGAGCATTGAGCAGTTACTACGTACCAAGCACCTTTTTAGGCAAATTTATGGCCCACATAATTCTTTCAACAACCCTACAAGGTAGGTGCTATTATGCCCATTTGATCTGAGTCTCCCTGAGACATAGAGAGATTAAGTAACTTCCAGACTGCCAACTAGGAAATAATGGAACCAGGATTTGAACCCAAGCATCAGGCTCTAGAAAACATATTCTTCACCACTGTGGTATACATGGTAGAAATGCAAAAAAAAAAAAAAAAAAACTGTTAAACAAATGATAGTGTAGAACAGAGTTGAGCACAATATTTGTGGAATGAAAATGTTAGGGACAGAGACTTCCCTAGTGGTGCAGCGGTTAAGACTCCGCACTCCCAATGCAGGAGGCCCGGGTTTGATCCCTGGTCAGGGAACTAGATCCCACATGCATGCCACAACTAAGAGTTCACATGCCACAACTAAGGAGCCCACCACATGCCACAGCTTAGACCTGGTGCAACCAAATAAATAAATAAATATTAAAGGAGAAAAAAAGAAAAGAAAAAATTATTTGCTTTTAAGAAATTATAAAACTGTATTCAAAGATTTTCTGGTACTCCAACAATAAAAGAAGTTAGAGAAAGAAGTACACCAGAGTCTAACGCAGTATTTGGTACACATCAGAAATTTAATATCAATTAATTAAATTTTTCCATTTTTTAACAGATTTTATGTTTACTTCTAAGTACCAATTTATTTTGTCTTTATTTTTGATATAATATCTAAAATGCACTGCATATTTTGCTAGCTCATTGAAGAGGGCATTGATAGGGTAGGTAACCTATTCTTGAAAATACAAGGTAGTAATAGTGAGCAACGATTTTTAGTAATTTGCAGGTAGTTTTAAAACATCCAAGTTTATAAAATATCAAAAATGCAGCTAATGTACAACTAAGAAATTCTGCAATTCTAGTGTCCCCATATAATAATCAGACTGATTTCTTTTGGTAGAAATAAAGGAATATCAAATGTAAACCAGTCACTCAAGGGCACTGGGACAACTGTTCTTTATTTTTATATTTATATTAAATACCTTGCATGTAGGAAAAACTCCATTTAGTCAATTCATTAAAACAAGCTTGAAATACCTACTATATGTACAGTTCTGTGATGGGACCAACTCTATCCTGTAATGAGTACAGTCCTGTAAAATATCCGATACCTGAAATGAGCACCCTGCAGCCTACCTGCCTATCTTGCTTTCTGATCTATTTTCAGAATGAAAAATTAGAAAGTCTTTCCCATGTTGCTGCTTTTCATATATACCCTTATATTAACATTTTAGGGACTTCCCTGGTGGTCCAGTGGTTAAGGCTCCAAACTTCCATTGCAGGGGGCACGTGTTCAATCCCTGGTCGGGGAACTAAGATCCCACACGCTGCGAGACTTAAAACACAGTTTTTTCATACTCCTAAATTAGTTTCATGTTGTGTTAAAAAAAAAAGTGTAGTTTTCCTGTATTAGCTCTTATACAAAAAAAAAAAAGACTGGAATTGTGACGGGAAATAATTCATATCCTCTGAAAGACTTAAGTAGGTTGGAGGAAACAAGACATAAAGTTGCTAATCCTGTGCTTAACATAAATCAAAGGAGGTACTTTATAAATATCTGTTGAATAAATGGATTACTCAGTCAGTTTCTTCCACTTCTGCACTTAGAACTAGTTTTGACATAGGTTAACATGAACACATGTAGCTCACAGTTAAGCCCTTAGTCAAAAAAATATAGTTATGTTAAAAGAGATACAAGTTTTTCCAGGAAAAAAATAGACCATAAAAGTCTGATTTCTACTTTCACTCATTTGTATCTTCTCTTTTTTTCTCACCCAGGAATCTACTGACAAAAGCCAAAGGCAGCTGTCAGTTTCAGCTTCCTTGTTTTCCTCATTATTTTCAAAAAAGCCTGACTGCATCTTGTAGGACATTCTAAAAACCATGGTGGGAAAAAGTACCAGATATTTCAGTGGACCAGCAAACAGAGATTCCTAAGTGCTGGGTTCTAATACTCAGCTTTCTCAGCTTCTCAACCAATAAATGCACTTGACTCCAGTTTTTCAATGACTGATAACATTACTAGTAAATGACGTCTACGGCAATCAGCATCAAACATTACACAAATAAAATTCCTCACATCAAAAACCCCACAATCACCAGATGGCTGCTGTTTCAGAAATGTGAAGCGGTAAAGAATCAGAACTTCTTAAGTGGGATATTCAAAAAACGATAGACAGGAACAAAACAGGAAGACTGATCACTCACATTACACAGGGACATTCCAAAGTTTCACTAATACATACCATAACAGGCGGAAAGGGGATGGAGTCTGACAGCTCAGCCTGAAAAGAGAAGTTTAAAATACAGTCTCTCCTACATTTTAATTCTAGCCTAAAATCCCCAGAGTTGTATGGATAATGTGTCAAAGCCCAGAGATAAGTTTAAGAAACAAATTCTCAAAACTCCAAGCCAAGCACAGTGAAATAAATGCTCATGAGAGATGCAGGATCTGGTCAGGTCTTTGCCACCAGCTGGAAGAGCAGGGTACTCAATTCAGATTTGTTAAATTAATACTCTTTACCGACTCCCTCAGGGTGGAAATAAACAGAGGGACCAAGTCTCTGGCCAGGAGAATAGTTTCACCTCTGAGGGCTTCAGAATTTGCATCTATAAAATTCTATGATTCAAAATTCATGCTTCCATCTTAAAATAAGATGGAAAACAAGGGTATATAATATTAAACCAAAACAGTATACTATGAAATAGGTTTTGGAAAAAATTCCAATGTCAAGTTTCCATTCTCCATGTGCTCCTCTACATGTATAATCTAAGAACACAACTCCTAAGATACAAGACATTAAAAAACTTTAACTGAGAAGTTACTGATGCCATTAAACCTAAAACAAAGTATAAAACCTAAAATGTTTCAAACCCTCTCTTAATATAGATCTGTCTAATTTTTCTAAAACATCCCTAGTTTGTATCTGCACTCATTCAAGCACATTAAAAATGGCAAGTATTTTTTCCCCCAGTAGTAATATGTCTACTGATGAAAATACACAGATTATCAAAAATATACATTTGGAAATATGGAAACCTAATTTTTTTTTTTTCATTTTACTACTCACTCAGGCCTAACTTACTAGTTTCAATTCTTCTCTGGCTCTATTTCCGGTCGGTTTCACTTCTGAATTTTCTGCCGCAAAGTTAAGAACTGTGACCCAGTAGAGAAATTTTAAAGTTAACACTGAATAAGAACATAGCTTTTCCTTTCAAAGGAAAACTAAACATTTTCACACACACACAAAAAAATTGAAAAACCTTAAATTCCTAATGGCATTTTATCACGTAAAATTAATGATTTTAGGATGCTGATATTTTCTTTGTTTCTGAAGCTTCCTCACACCGATTTGTTTACAAGAACCAAAACAGCTCAAAAATTGCCATCATTTTACTGTATAGCTATACAACACAGCTATACACTATTTTTTTATTAGAGTCACAAGGAAGGGGCTCAACAAATATTTGTGGAAGGAATAAATATACATAACATTGCACGGGGCATATGTTTCCAATAAGATACGGCCTTCTCTCTGCCTTCAGTGGCCTTGCCAACGAAACAAATCTTTTAAACACATGATAAAAAGATGATTAAATCAGACTGACAGAAGTAAGACATCTAATAAACAGAAACATGTAAGGGAAAAATATATAGCCCATACAGCTAAATTAAGTTTTAGAAAGCTTTTGTGCTTCTACCATTTTTTTCTTATATGTGTTTCAATCCCATTTCCTTCCTCTCTTTAGACTGCTAAGTTCTTCAAAGGAATGATCCATATACAAATAAAATTTTAAAATAAAAAACGTACTGAGTTCCTACTACGTAATCAGCACAGTGCTATGTAAAGGTGCTGTGGGAAATAAAATAAAAAGCGTGATGGTCTCGAACCTTGAGATAACTTAAAGCTTTTGTTTTTCACCAGACTCTGAAAAGAATAGGTATCTATGGAAAGTGGGAATCAAAGACCTAAACTGCAGTCCCTGTGATGACACCCTTTGTGACTTTGAGAAAGTTACCCAGACCTTAGATCCCTCATCTGTAAAAGGAAGTGGTTACTGATAGAACTCTCCTATGCAGAAGAATTCCAAGTAATTTATGTAGATACTCTGCCCTCAAGGAGGGGGAGTATCAATCCTCACTCCTTCAGTGTGGACTGTACATAGCGACTTCCTCCCAAAGAGGAAGGAGGGATGGAGGGATGAGTGGGAGAAAGTAACCTTACAGCAGAGAAACCTGACAAACACAACTGCACTGGTGATGATGAAGGTTAACATCAATAGTGATAAGTCATGTTAATAGTATGCAAACTTGATATGATAGGAGGAAAATGGCACTTTACTTCTCCAGCCTTTCTCCCAAACACCCATAACCCCAATCTAATCATCAGACAAAAAACAAAAACACCAGACAAATTCCAATAGAGGGACATCCTACAGAATACCTGAGAAGTACTCAAAACGATAAAGGTCATCAAAAAGAAGGAAAGTCTGAGGAACTGTTACGACCAAGAGGAGGTTAAGGAGATAGGTGAACAAAATATAATGTGATGTGCACGATGGGATCCTGAAAAAGTGTATTACGTGAACACTAAGGATCCATCAACAGATGAATGAACAAACAAAATGTAGTATATAAACACAATGGAATATTATTCAGCCTTAAAAAGAAATGAAAGTCTGATACATGCTACAACATGGATGAATGTTGAAAACATTATGTTGAATGAAATAAGCCAGACACAAAAGGGCAAATATTGTATGATTCCCTTATAAGAAGAAGGTAGAATAAGCAAAGTCATAGAGACATAAAGTAGAACAGAGTTTTCCAGGAGCTGGGGGAAGGCAGAATGGGGAGTTGTTTAATGAGTATGGTTTCTGTTTGAGATGATGAAAAATTCCAGAAATGGATAGTAATGATGGTTGCACAACATTGAGGATGTACCTAATGCCACTGAATTATACCTAAAAATGATTTAAATGGCAAATTTTATATTATGTATATCTTACCACAATTTTTTAAATGAAGGAAATCTGAATAAAATATAGACTTTAGTTAATAATAATGTATCAGTACTGATTCATCAATTGTAACAAATGTACCATACTAACGAAGATGTTAAAAATAGGGAAAAATGGGTATAGAGTATATGGGAACTTTCTGTACTATCCTCTCAATTTGTCTGTAAATCTAAAATTGTTCTAAAAATTAAAGTCTAGGGAATTCCCTGGCGGTCCAGTGGTTAGGACTCTGCGCTTTCGCTGCTGGGGGCCCGGGTTCAATCCCTGGTTGGGGAATTAATATCCCACAAGCTGTGTGCACAGCCAAAAGGAAAAATAAAATAAAATAAAAAACAAAGTCTATTTTTAAAAATTCAAGGGAGATAAAGGTTAACAGCACTAATATTCCCTACCTCCTCCCATAAAAAGACAAGAAAAATGCTCTTTAAATGAATAAAAAACATGAGCAAGTAATCAGAAAAATTAATGCCAGGGACATGAACAAGCAAGTCACAAAAGAAATGAAAATGCTATAAAAATCTATGCAAAAATATTGAAACTCGTAGGGTTGTGTAAGGATAGAGTTCATATACTTTGCACAGTGTTTGGCATACAATAAATGAAGCTACTAAAACATAACTGATAACTAAAGAAATACAAATTTAAATAACAAAAAATATGTATATGTGTATGTAGGTTATATGTGTGTGTGTATATGTGTATATATGTATACATGTGTACGTGTAAATATCCTTTGCGTGAATGATTTCAAAGATACCTGTATATGGATATTCATTGCAACAAAATAACACAGAAAAACTGGAAACAGTCCAAAAGTCTACCAATGGGGGTTAAACAAACATAACTAAACATTATTATACAAAAATGTGTAGCAGATGTATGTATACTGATGACAACTGTCTAAGAAAAATAATAATGAATTGTAAAATTTTTTAAATGTAAGGGATTAAACTAGGTTAGGACTATAACTGCATGCAAAACTATGTGTTTATGTATGTAGTGACCCAAAAAGGGTCACTAAAAAATCACTAAAAAGCCTCCCCAGCTCTGAGTATCTGAGAAATGTAGTTGGGTTATACTCAAAGGAGGAAGCCTTTGGGAAAGAAAGAAATGCTCTCAAACTTTTAAGGACATAATAAATACCTCAACTAAAAAACACAATTTTTATTTCAAAATGCCGAAGTTATTCTTCAGATGAGCTTATATTCATTAGTTAATTACAAACCTCAACCAAAAATTAAAGAGCAAAAACAATCTTCAAAATGTGTGACCAGTTCAGGCTTAAATTACAGGTAAAGCAAAATCCTACAGAAGCAAAAAGGAGGCAAAATTAAGTAGTAGTCCCATTTGACATAATCAAGTAGCTATAATATTATGGACTGTAGTTAGTACTCATAAATGTAAAAGTTCAGGAGTTATGCAGTGTTAACTAAATTTTTTCTTTAAGAAAAGTGGATTAAAATAAGAAAAATAAGTTAGGTCTTACAGTTTTGCGGGCTTTCTTTGAGCCAAAACAAAATAAACCTTTTTCTGGAGGCAGATTGGGGGTAGGGAGGAGTCCAATACTTTTGGAACTAATATACAGTAAATTAATATTTTAAACAATACAGCCACTAGAATCAATGGGACTTAATGAAGACTGGAATAAATGAGTATATAATAGCAGGGGTACTCTCTATCCTAAAACAAAAATATACCTTAGAACTGTGGTTCTCAACCAGAAGTAATTTTGCCCCCTAAGAGACATGTGGCAACATCTAAAGACATTTTTGACTGTCAGGCCTGAGATGGTGCTGCTATATACTGTGGGTACAGGCCACGGAGGTGACAAAACATCTTACAGACCCACCTACCCACCCAAAATGTCAACAGTGCTGAAGTTGAAAAACCCTACCTTAGAAACAGGCTGGGGGTGGCGGGGAGAAACCATTGAATCTATGCTTTGAAATAATCAACTTTATCGTAGAAATCCTAAATCAACAAGGTTTGTTTACCTGTTTAGAAATATTGACATCTTATCAAATAGCATGGAATCTATTAAAATGACACAATTTTCAAAGTGTTACTCAAAAGAAAGTTAACTGGATTTCCAATTTATCTAAACATTTGAAATTCTGCAAAAGCCACAGGCAAAAAAAAGACAACAAATTAACGCTAAAAGAAAAAAGTTTTTATACACACACACACATTCTCTGATTCTCATAACCAATATTGAGCAAAAGAAGAATACATTTTGCGTGATTCCATTTATATACAGTTCAAGAACAGGCAAAAGCTTTTCTCTTATGTTAGAAATCAGAATAGTGGTTCCTCTGGAGACAAAGAAAAAGTAGAGATGGGAGAGAACATGAGGGGGACTTCTGGGATGGTAATAATTTTGTACTTCTTAATCTGGGTAGTACTTCCACAACTTTCTTTGCTTTGTGACAATTCATCAAGCTGTGTACTAATAACTGGTACACTTCACTGTATACAGATAACCCTTTAATAAAAATGTTTACTTTTTTAAATGGTATATATTTATATCCTAAAAACTTGAGCATTCTGACCCAGAAAGCGAAATTAATGTCAAGAGCAAAAGTAAAGTGCTTTTGTTATACAGGCTGCCTTCCAAGAATTCAAGAAGGATGATACCCCCAGAAAGCTGTAAATACCATACTCAGCGATCACAGAGCATTCAGCCGTACACTTAAGCCACTATATATCCCTTGGCACAAATCCAAAACTTGGACAAACGCTTACAAATGCAGTTGGATTTATTCCACGGACAGTTTGTTTGGATTATTTCCCCCAATGTTAAACTGGGAACTGTTATCAGAGAACAGGCTCTATGAAACAAATGATGCTTTCTCTTTCCTAATCCCACACTTTCCCAAAGCTCTCCCAAACTAAACCCCTTTTGGCTCTTGACTCCTGTAGGATTTCTCCAGGATGCCTGTAACAGTATCCATCATTGCCTCTCCCAGTATCCACTCTCACAGTCCACCTCCCGCCACACACATGAAAATTCACATTAATGCTCACTCCAGAGGCTAGTCTCTCCCACCAGACTTTCACTCTCCCCCCAGCACCTTGCAAATACAATCCAAACTTCAGGACCCTCAAACTCATACCCTCCACAAACTCCCTTCCCAACAGCGCCCCAAAACCAGGGCCCATGCTACCCCAGTCTTTTATATCCTCTTCTACCGCACAGAAAGCCCTTGCTTCTGCAAACAACTCAGCTCCATGGCCACCACTGTAGCTCTGATCTCCAGCTCTCCTTCCCTTTAGGGGTCCCCACATCCCCACACTTTCCTGTATTCAAATCCATCCCATTGCCCATCCCCCCTCTGTCCCCAGCCTCTGATTTCTTCCATCTGACTCTTTCCTAAGTACTAAGACAGGGATGGGAAGTTGGAGGAAGGGTAGGAAAGAACTCTGTCCTGTGTGGAGATGGTGGAGAAAAGACTGTTCAAGTCTGCAGCACAACAACCACGTGCTGGGGCTACAGTCAGAGGCTGGATTCTGAAAGCCCGCCCCACCACTCACTAATGGCAAGGCTTTGGCCAAGCGATTTTACAAACGTAAGCCTCAGTCTCTTGAACTACAAAATGGAGCTAATAAAAACAGCTACCTCCCAGAGTTGTGAGGTTAAATCAACTACCAGCCAGCTGAGCACTTGGCACAAACCCAACACGGTGAATTCTCAACGACTGACCGTTTCTCTTAGGTCCTCTTCGTGGATGCGGGAAGATGAAAGGTACTTTCTTTCCGTCTCTTTAATGCTAAAGCTCCTGCAAAGTCTCCTCTTGGGGGAGAGCAAGAAGGCAAGGGAGAGAAGGAAAGAAGAAGTACTCTACAGATAGGTGGGTGATACAAAGAATTTTGTCAGGTCCCCAAACTCGGTGTTCCCTCTTTATTATCCGCTTACAATGTGGACGGATCCAAGTTGGATCCAAGAAGCCCTTTTTGCCTTGCTAAAGGATGGGGGGAAGACATGAATATATACAGCAAATGTGCCTCCACGGATACTCATTTGACGGAATGCAGTAGACCCCCCCCCCAAAATTGCTAAAATGCGTTCCTTGGGGGTCGGAGAATTAGGAAGGAAACCCAAAGTCCCAAAAGATTTTGCTTGAGAGTTTAAGGGAGTACTTCATAATAAGGAGAGATTAAAAGTAAATGCTGGAAACCCTAAAGACTTCTCACTTCGCCTGCAGCACAGAGTATCAATTGGTTTGTCAGCAAGTCAGTGAGTTGAGAAAGGAAAAGCGCTTTCCCCCGTCTCTCCTGGGACACCGGGGCTTCCCCGGGTCCCTTCCCAAGAGGGATAAAGGGGAGGGTCTGCGCCAGGGAATCCCCAGCTCCCTACGGAGTGGGACAGGAGGGTCCCCCGGGAGTTTCACTGGGTCCCTTCCCGCCTCTTCCCAGCCCATCTCCTGTAACGGGATGTCTCCTGGGACTCGAGGATCCCCGAGAGGTTCGGCCATCCCTGGATTCCTCCCCTCCCAAGACCTCTGGACAGCCCTCCTTGGTCCTCAGAGTTCTTCCCGGTCACTTCTCAGGGTCTCCCGGCCGGTACACGGTCAGCCCGCCGCCCACGGGGTCCCCTCATGGGCCTCCTCCCGGCCCCTCCCGAGCGCCCCGAGCCCGCGGGGTTACCTGCTGAGACGGCAGCTCCACATGCAGGGCCCGCGCGGCAGAACCGGGAGGCAGCGCGGCGGCCGGGCCCGGGGGCGGCGGGGGGACCGGTCCCCCGACCGACGCTGAAGCGCTCATCTTGACCCGGGAGCCGCCAAGCGGCGGGGCCGACGCTCCTCCAGCATCCGCCACCACAGCCTAGTCACGACCCGCTGAGCCCCTGCAGCCCAGAAACCAGCCACCCGGGAGGCAGAACCGCTCTACCCCACCGCCGGCCACCACCGCTGCCTAAGGAAGAGCCATATTACCGCAGTGCAACCCCCACCACCCCCTGAGACCTGGCTTACCCATTGGTTCAGCTCCCACGGGGGCGGGACCCAATCACAGAAAACGGACGCGCTATTGGGCAGAAGGTCTGTCTATCGCCGGCAGGAACAGGCTGGGGGCGGAGGAACCCAGGGATGGCCTAAATTGCGTCTGTCAAGGGGAGGTAAAACCTGGGGCGTTGCTTCATTTTTTCCCAGTCTAATTGGTTCTTCCACTACCACGGGGCGGGGTCTCCTGGGGGAGCCGCAAGGACCATTGCTCGAGGTCGCTGTCAGTTGTCAGTAAAGGAAAAGAGGGGCGGAGTCTGATTAGGTAGACCTTGCGCCTGGGCTCTGGTGTCACGTGCAGAAGGCAGGAGAGTCACCTGATTAGTGAGAGTCAGTTTTAGGAGCCACTTCCGCCCTGACCTAGTTGCCATGGTAACCGGCCTCCCTAGGAGGGCGGGGATGCATTTGGCGCCAGCTGGGTGCTGGTGGCCGGTCTGTAGCTGCAGTTTCCCCGAGTAATCTTTTCCTGAGGGACTCTTGTCAACGTGTGAGGACTGAAAAGGAATACTTTATGGTTAGACAGAAAACCACCACGCAGGATGCACCAAGACCAGAAACTTGTCGGGCAGTCCTGCCAGCTCCACCCACGACCAGTTCCAACCCACAAGTCCCCGCCCCTCCTCACACTCCACTAACTGGTAGGCTGAGCCAGGCACCTCGGGACACTGTTTCACTTCTGTGAGTGGGGTGTTTATGCTGTTCTTGAAAAACCTTTGCTACTTTTCTCCTCCTGACTAATGTTTACTTACCCATCAAATCTCATCTGGGGTTGGGATCCCAAAAGGCTTCTCAGATACACTCTGAGACCCTGAGTTAGGAAACTTGCCTCTACTACATTCCTGATTATTCTATTGCATTCTACTGTCTTTTAATAAGTTTGTAACACACATGTGCAGCCACACATACCCCTCCTGCAAACACACAAACTTACACACTGAATTTCTCAAGCAAAAGAACCTTGTCTGATTCATCTCTGGATTCCCGGTGCCTCGCAGAGAATCAGGACATGTGTTTTTGAAGTGAAGGCACAGTTCCAAAGCCACTTCTTCCATGAAGACCTCCTTGATCATAATGATAGCATTTATAGCAATTGCTTCTGTAATACCTATCATTGAGTCGTTCTGAAGAATAATGATCTGCCTTTTTCCCCCTTAGACTGAATTTCTCCACCACCTGGACTGACCTAGCAGAAAGAACACAGTGTTTTAGAGTCAGACACAACAGGAATCAGGAACTTTTGGAATCTTGGCTCTGCCACCTTCTAGTTATATGTTCCTAGGCAAGCCAGTTTCCCTCTCTCAGCTTTAGTTTTCCCATCTGTAAAATAGTAACAAGGTTGCTGTGGGGATTAAGTAAATTAATGTTAAGAATAGTGCCCAGTGCAGGACCTGGTATATAATAATTGCACTAAAAATATTTTAATAAAAGGTAAGCATACTATCTTTCTAGGGTATTCAGAAAGCCTGAAGACACTTTGGATCTGATCCCAGAGCTGGCTAAGATGTATGTCACACCGTCTCCTATTCTGAAAAGTTGAGTAGTTCCACATGGCTAGAGCCTAGGGTAGGCAGTCAGGTGTTTGCTGAGAAGGGAGTAATTGAGAAATCCCAAATACCTGGTTCCAAGATCTGGTGGAATTTCACAGAAAACATTTGTCTGTTTCCAAGCTGTATTAGTTTCCTGAGGCTGCTGTATCAAATTACTACAAACTGGCTAGCTTAAAACAACTGAAAATTGTTCTTTCACAGCTCTAGAGGCCAGAAGCCCCAAATCAAGGGGCTTAGTGCTAGGTCTGAAGAAGTCCAGGGACTGTGGGAGCCAGAGAAGACAGTCACATTTCACAGTGGAGGTGACATTTAACCTGGGTATTGAGAGACCAATAAGAGTTCACCAGGCAGGGAGGGAAGAAAGGATGTTCCAGCACAGAGAGCAGGAGCGATTTTCCACAAGCCTTTACTGAGGTTCAACTCTGCATCAGGCAGATTACTAGACACCAGATATACAGAACTGAGGTAAATAACACTTCTCAGACTTTTCCACCTACATGCCACAAACCCTAGGAGAGCTGGCACTCACCCCTAGGGGTATGGCAGAAAACTGAGATAGTCTCCTAAGTGTTCAATAAATGCTACCTATCATTTTTTTTTCTTTTTCATTTTTGTTTTTTTTGTTTGTTTGTTTGTTCCTTTGGCTGTGTTGGGTCTTTGTTGCTGTGCACGGGCTTTCTCTACTTGCAGCGAGTGGGGGCTACTCTTCGTTGGGGTGCGTGGGATTCTCATCGTCATGGCTTCTCTTGTTGCAGAGCATGGGCTCTAGAGCGCAGGCTCAGTAGTTGTGGCTCACGGGCTTGGTTGCTCCACGGCATGTGGGATCTTCCCAGGCCAGGGCTCGAACCCGTGTCCCCTGCATTGGCAGGCGGATTCTTAACCACTGGCCACCAGGGAAGTCCCTGTGCCAGGCATTGTTGTAAGCAGTTCATGTGTACACTCACCACAGTGCTGGAGATTAGACAGCTAAAGCAAGATTTCTGTCACCTGCCCTAGGTCACATGTCTTGAGTTTTAAGCTGGGGTTTGAAAGTAGTCTAACTCCAATGTTGTTAATCCTACATTTTACTGCCTCTAATAAAAGAGTATTATAGCGTATATTTTAAATTTTATTTTTACAGTGAAGTCATGTTTTTCTCAGAATATATTTCTATATCATATACAGGAAATTTAAAAAATACATCATTTGTGTTTAATCAGAGGAAAAAATACTTTGTATTGGTTTTCATCAAAAGTAATTAGAAATCTCAAAAATCATTTGGTATTTTAGAAATGAGAAAAGGTGCTTTTTAAATGTGCGTAAGGGCATTGTAATGTTATGTAAAAAGTGTAGGAGATACAATTGTGTGTATGCATGATAAAATATGAGCTGAAAATACACAAACCAAAACTCCCTAAGCAATAAGTGGTGAAAAGTAGCTTGAAAAAGAGGTTACAAGGAAGAAAAACAGGATTACGCAAAAGAAGTTTAGAATATATACGGGGCAGAAGTTTGTCATAAAAATTGTGGTTGAAGCCAAGGGGTGGGGGAAATTCCTATTTTTCTCCTCCTAGTGATCCCATTATAACCCATTAAATGAGAATTTCTCCCACCTTCTCAGAAGTATTAGAAAAAAGCGTCAGATTTGCAGCCTACCCCAAGTAAAGTGAAATGTTTCACGGATAAGAAGACCAGACTCTGCCATCCACTGGCACAACCCCTCTCAAAGATTGAAGGTCACTGTTTGTATTAGTTTAAGCCATAAACTGGCTGGCTTAAAACAGCAGAAATTTATTCTCTCATAGGTGTGGAGGCTGGAAGTCCAAAATCAAGGTGGAGTTAGGGCTACACTCCCTCAAAGACTCTTAAGGAGAATCCTTCTCTGCCTCTTCCAGCTTGTGGTGGCTCCAGTTGTTTCTTGGCTTGTGGCTACATAACTCCAGTCCCTGCTTCCTTAACATGGCCTCTCCCCTTTCCCTGTGTCTCTCCTTTCTTTTACTTTTAAGGACACTTGTCATAGGATTCAGGGCCTTCCCAGATAATCCAGGGTTATTCCATCTTGAGATCCTTAATTATATCTGTAAAGACTTTTTCCAAATAAAGTCACATTCACAAGTTCCAGGGATTAGGACATGTCCATATTATTTTGTGGGTCAGCATTTAACCCATCACACCATTCCTATGTGTGGCCTGCCCCTCTTTTCTCTCAGGCCAGCCTGCCCAAAAGATGGAGAAATTAAGTTGGTATTAATCTAAACTAGATAGTTTTAAATTAAGATGTCAGTTGTAATCTCCAGAGTAACCATGAAGAAAATAACTCAAAAATATACAGTAAAAGAGACAACAAGAGAATTAAAATAATATATTAGAAAATACATGTTTAACACAAAAGAAGGCAGGAATGGAAGGTGAGAAAGAACAACAAAATGGCAGATGTAAATCCTACCTTAGTAATTGCATTAAATGTAATTAACGCTCCAATCAGAAGGCAGAAAGTAGAAGTACTGTATGTATTTTTAAAAAGTCCAACACTATTGTGTCTACAAAAACACACTTCTTATTTAAAGACACAAATAGGTTGAAAGGGAAAGGATAGAAGACATTCCGTGCAAATGGTAACCAAGAGAGAACTGGGGTGCCTATATTATACTAATACAGGCTACACAAAACTGATTTTAAGATAAAAATTGTTACTAGAGATAAAGATATTTTATAATGATAAAAGGGTGACTTCATTAGGAAGATATAAAATTATAAACATATGCACATAACAGCAGAGTCCCAAAATATATGAAGCAAAACTTGCAGAATTGAAGGGAAAAATAAACAGTTCAACAACAATACTTGGTTACTTCAGTACCCCACTTTCAGTAATGGATAAAACGACTAGGCAGAAGATCAACAAGGAAAAGGAGACTTGAACAACACAATAAGCCAACTTGACCTAATAGATATCTAATCCATCTTTGTTGTTCCAACCAACAAAGGCGGAATACATGCTTTTCTCAAATGCACATGGAATGTTCTCTAAGATAGATCATATGTTTGGTCATTTAAAAAGTCCCAATAAATTAAAAGGGGTTGAAATCATACAAAGTATGTTCTAAGAACATAATGAAATCAAATTAGAAATAAATGACAAAAGAAATTTGGAAAAATATTAGATACATGGAAATTAACCAACATACTCTTAATAACCATGGGTCAACAAAGACATCAGAAGATAAATTATAAAAAACTTTGAGATGAATGAAACAAAAACACAACACACCAAAACTGTGGGATGCAGCTAAAGCAGTTCTTAGAGGGAAACTTATAACTCACCCATATTAAACAAGAAAAAAAATCTCAAATTAATAAACTAAACTTCCACCTTAAGACACTGGAGGGCTTCCCTGGTGGCGCAGTGGTTGGGAATCCGCCTGCCAATGCAGGGGACACAGGTTTGAGCCCTGGTCTGGGAAGATCCCACATGCCGCGGAGCAACTAAGCCCGTGCGCCACAACTGCTGAGCCTGCGCTCTAGAGCCCATGAGCCACAACTGCTGAAGCCCGCGCGCCTAGAGCCTGTGCTCTGCAACAAGAGAAGCCACCACAATGAGCCCCGCAACAAAGAGTAGCCCCCCGCTCACTGCAACTAGAGAAAGCCCGCGTGCAGCAGCGAAGACCCAATGTAGCCAAAAATTAAATGAATAAATTAATTAATTAAAAAAAAAAAAAAAGACACTGGAAAAAGCAGAGCAAACTAACTCAGAGGAAATACTAGAGGAAAATACGCTAAATACGTTTACACTAAAGCACAAATAAATGACATAAAAAATAGAAAAAGAACAGAGAAAATCAGTGTAAACAGATGGCTCTTTGAAAAGATCAATTAAATTGACAAATCTTTAGCTAGACTGATCAAGAAAAAAAAGAGAGAAGCCTCAAATTACTAAAATCAGGACTGAAAGCAAGGACATCACTACCAGCCTTTCAGAAATAAAAAGGATTGGAAGGGAAGCTTATGAACAATTGTATGACAACAGATTAGATTATCAAATGAAATGGACAAATTCCTAGAGACACACAAACTACCAAAACTGATTCAAGAACAAAAAGAAAATCTAAAGAGATCTATAACAAGGAGAGTTTAAATTAGTAATCAAAAACTTTCCACAAAGAAAAGCCTAGGCCCAAATGGCTTCAGGGGTGAATTCTACCAAATATTTAAAGAAAAATTAACATCAATCCTTCACAACTCTTCCAAGAACAGAAGAAAAGACGTCCCAAATCATTCTATGTGGCCAGCATTACCCTGATACCAAAATCAGGCAAAGACAAGGAAACTACAAACCAATATCCCTTATTCATTATAAATATAGACATAAAGATCTTCAACAATATACTAGTGAATCAAATACTAGTGAACTAAATCCAAACATATAAATTTTTTTTTACCAAGAATGCAAGATTGGTTTAGCATACACAAATCCATTAATGTAATACATCATATTAATAGAATAAAGGACAGAAACCATATGATCATCTCAGCAGATGCAGAAAAAGCATTTGACACAAACAATTTCCGTAAAGTTGCAAGATACATGATCAATATGCAAAAACCAATTGTATTTCTATACACTAACGCGGCAATCTGAAACAAAATTAGGAAACTATTCCATTAACAATAGCAACAAAACCATAAAATGCTTAAGAATAAATTTAACAGAAGTGCAAGACTTGTATATGGAAAACTACAAACACCATTAAAGGAAGTTAAAGAAAACCTAAATGAATGGGAAAACATCCAGAACACTTAGTATTGTTAAAATGGCAACATTCACCAAATTGATCTGTCGCTTCAAATGCAACGTCTATCAAAACCCTGGCTGCCTTTTTTGCAAACATTAACAGGCCTATCCTAAAATTCATATGGAAATGCAAGGGACACAGAATAACCAAGACAATCTAAAAGAGAACAGTGTTGGGACTCACATTTCCCGATTTCAAAATTTATCACAAAGCTAATCAAGACAGTGTGCTACTAAAGTAAGTATAGAAATAGAGATGAGCAGAATAGAACTGAGAATCCAGAAATAAACCCTTACATTTATGATCAATTGATTTTGGACAAAAGTGCCAAGACAATTTTATGAGGAAAGAATGGTCTTTTCAACAAACGGTGCTGGGATAACTGGATATCCAAAAGAATGGAAATGCAAAAGAATGAAGTGGGACCCTACCTCAACCATACACAAAAATAACTCAAAGTGGTCCAGATGGGCTTCGCCGGTGGCACAGTAGTTAAGAATCATCCTGTCAGTGCAGGGGTCACGGGTTCGAGCCCTGGTCCGGGAAGATCCCACATTCCGTGGAGCAAATAAGCCCTCAAGCCACAATTACTGAGCCCGGGTGCCACAACTACTGAAGCCGCATGCCTAGAGCCTATGCTCCGAAACAAAGAGAAGCCACCATAATGAGAAGCCGAGAAGCCTGTGCACCGCAACGAAGAGTAGCCCCCGCTCACTGCAACTAGAGAAAGTCCGTGCGCAGCAGCAAAGACCCAACACAGCCAAAAATAAAATAAATAACTTTATTAAAAAAATAGTCCAGAGATCTAAATGTAGACGCTAAGAACTCTAAAACGTTTAGAAGAAAACATAGGAGTAAATCTTTGTGACCTTGGATTAGGCTGTGGCTTCTTAGATATGAAAGCACACACTACAAAAACAAAAAACAAAAAACCTAGATAAATTTGATTACACCAAAATTTAAAATTTTCATGCTCCAAAGGACAAATGGTACATGATTCGTGAAACATGCTACATCACAGATACACCTCGAAAACTTTATGCTAAATCTAAGAAGCCAGACACAGAAGGCCACCTATTGTATAATTCCACTTGTAGAAAATGTCCAAAACAGGAAAATTCATATAGACAGACAGTAGGTTAGTGATTAGTTTTTAGCCAGGGCCTGACGGGAAGGGTAATAAGGAATAACTGCTAACTGGTATGGGATTACTTTTGGTGGTGATGAAATTGTTCTGGAATTAGAGAGTGGTGATTGATGCACAACTTTGCAAATATACTAAAACCCGCTGAATTATATACTTCAATTTTTTTCAAATTTATTCCTTTTTTTCTTGAATTTTATTTATTTCTTTATACAGCAGGTTCTTATTAGTTATCTATTTTATACATATTAGTGTATACATGTCAATCCCAATCTCCCAATTCATCCCACCACCACCACCTCCACCCCACTTCCCCCTTGGTGTCCATACATTTGTTCTCTGCATCTGTGTCTCTATTTCTGCCTTGCAAACCGGTTCATCTGTACCATTTTTCTAGATTCCACATATACGCATTAATATATGATATTTGTTTTTCTCTCTCTGACTTACATCACTCTGTATAACAGGCTCTAGGTCCACCCACGTCTCTACAAATGGCCCAATTTCATTTCTTTTTATGACTGAGTAATATTCCATTGTATATATGTACCACGACTTCTTTAACCATTCGTCTGTCGATGGACACTTAGGTTGCTTCCATGTCCTGGCTATTGTGAATAGAGCTGCAATGAACATTGTGGTACATGACTCTTTTTGAATTATGGTTTTCTCGGGGTATATGCCTAGTAGTGGTATTGCTGGGTTGTATGGTAGTTCTATTTTTAGTTTTTTGAGGAACTTCCATACTGTTCTCCATAGTGGCTGTATCAATTTACATTCCCACCAACAGAGGGTTCCCTTTTCTCCACAGTCTCTCCAGCATTTGTTGTTTGTAGATTTTCTGATGATGCCCATTCTAACCGGTGTGAGGTGATACCTCATGTAGTTTTGATTTGCATTTCTCTAATGATTAGTGATGTCGAGCAGCTTTTCATGTGCTTCTTGGCCATCTGTATGTCTTCTTTGGAGAGATGTCTATTTAGGTCTTCTGCCCGTTTTTTGATTGAGTTGTTTGTTTTTTTAATATTGAGCTGCATGGGCTGTTTATATATTTTGGAGATTTTGTCCACTGATTGATTTGCAAATATTTTCTCCCATTCTGAGGGTTGTCCTTTCGTCTTGTTTATAGTTTCCTGTGCAAAAGCTTTTAAGTTTCATTAGGTCCCATTTGTTTATTTTGGTGTTTATTTCCATTACTCTGGGAGGTGGGTCAAAAAGGATCTTGCTGTGATTTATGTCAAAGGGTGTTCTTCCCATGTTCTCCTCTAAGAGTTTTATAGTGTCCGGTCTTACATTTAGGTCTTTAATCAATTTTGAGTTTATTTTTGTGTGTGGTGTTAGGGACTGTTCTAATTTCGTTCTTTTACATGTAGCTGTCCAGTTTTCCCAGCACCACTTATTGACGAGACTGTCTTTTCTCCATTGTATATCCTTGCCTCCTTTGTCATAGATTAGTTGACTGTAGTACATACTTTAAAAGGATGGGCTTTACGATACATGAATTATATCTCAATAAAGCTTTTATTTAAAAAGAAAATAAGGAAGTCTGGCCACTTTGCTGCAGGAACAGCAAGCTGGAGAGAGGCCTGGAAACAGGGAGCTCAGTTTAATAGGTCCGGGAGACCCCCTAAGGGTATGATGATGATGACGATGATCACAGCTATTATTTCCTGTTGAGAGAGCTGGATGAATACATTTTATTTTTATATCATATATTTATATACCTATTATCTCATTTACTCAGGAATATCGATTATTCCCATTTACAGATGAGGAAGCTGAGGTTCAGAAAGGTTAAGTGACATGATAATGCAGCTGGTAAGGGCAATGTCACAGGCTGGATCCCACACTCATTCGTATATGTTATCAGGGATGAGAAAGGAGGGAATGATTTGAGAGACAAAAATGTCAGCATCAGCATCGGCAAGCAGCTATGGGAGTGGGGGGCAGGGAAGGGGGAGGAGCGAAGAGCCCACCACGACTGATGGTGGGCAGTAGTGACATCTAGAACCAGACAGGGAATGTAAAAGGAGGCAAAGTTTTTTAAAAGATGAGTGCTTTACGTTTCTGTCGCCCTTATTACATTTCAAGCACCTGAGAACCGGGGACATTCGATTTGGAAGCCCCTCGTTCCCTGTCAAGAGGAGGAATTCGGTGAATGTTGATTTGCTGAGTAATTAGGGGCAAGTCTGTTGGCCTTTCTGTGCCAAGTTTCCCAGGTTAGGAGGAATTGCTCACGGTGAATGTTAAATTTCTGTCTATCTCTCAGCTTTTGGGAGTCTGTGATTTTATTTATCTCTAGCTTCTAGCCCTGGGTAGGACCTAGATAAGCGTCATAATGTGAAAAGAAAGCTTAGGAAGCTGCGCCGCGTTCGCCTCAGACCTGTCCTCAGTGCCCCCTAGTGGCCATATCTGGGAACAACAAGCAGAATCATGGAACTGACCTTCAGGCTGAGACAGCAGCCGCACTCCCACCGTCCAAAGGCAGAGGGTCTTCTGGAAAAGGAGTTTCCAGTTCCCTCTCCCAAGGTAACAACTCCCAACCCAAGGCAATGTTCACAGCATTTACCTAGAGTTCACCACACACAGCTTAGAGCGAGGCACGCCTCTGCTCTGCACAGCTGGCTGCTAGACACGCTTGCTATTTGCAGGGGATCGGTTACAGAGCCCCCACCCCTACTCCACTCCCCTCCCTCCAGTGGATAACAAAATGAGAGGATGCTCAAGTCCCTCGTATAAAATAGAGTAGTCCAGTTGGCGCCATGCATCTGCAGATGCAAAGCCCATGGATACAGAGGGCCGAACTTACGTTGCCCCGGGTGGTCCCTCCGAGATTTGGGGCCTGGTTATTGTTCCTGTTCCTAGGCAGAGACGGTGGAGTTCCCTGATGCACAGTAGATATCCAATCTTCACAAAATTAATGCTGAGAATAATGGCCTACGTTTGTGGGTTGGCCTAGTTTAGCCTGGAGCCAGATGATGAGGGTCATGGCTAGCCTCGGGCTGGGGCTGGTATGGGGCTGAGAGGCATCAGAAAACAGGCCTTTCCTCCATCCTAAAGGAAATGTCTGTCCTCTAACCTGGGCTCTGTGGCCTGAGGCCTAAGACCTGCTTGGAGCTACAGAATCTAGCCTCTGTTGGCCTCCAGGGCACCTCTTCTCTGCCCTGCCCTCCTCCCCACCGAAAAACTCTGGAGAAGCCAGCTCCCTGCCCTTCCATGGGAAGCCCCACTGCAGACCTCTCCACCACCACCTCTCAGTGGTTCAAATCAGCAGCCTCCCCAATTTGCACTTGCTGCTCTGCCCTTCAGCTCCTTCCTGGCAAATTTCCAGTCACCCATTGAGTCCCAGCTCACGCTGGGGCCCCAGATCAATGAGGCACCCCAGGTTGGATTAGGGGCCTCTCCATCACAGCTCTGACCACCCTGCATATCCTCAGCTGTTTCCAATGTTTGTTTCTGCTCCCACGCAGCCAGCTCACAGCTTCTGGCCCAGAGGAATGGTCCCTGAGATGAATGGTAAAGACAGGCATTAGGTAGTGGGAAGTGGGAAAGTCACTTTAGTCTCAGGTGGGAAGGGTTCCCCCAGGTACCTGGTACTCACTGAACTGAACGGAATTAGAACAGAGAGAGGTGGCATGTTGTGAGATCCAGGTGTGGTATGAAATCACTAGAGTGACAGCGGGCCAGGCCTCCCTCTTTGTGGTATAACTGAGGCCAGGGGCAAGGAACATGGTTGAGTGATCCATATGGACCTTTCTAGCTCAGCTATTCTAGGACCTTACAGCAGGACAGTAGCCTTTACCACAGGTGGAAGGCAGCTGTGAAGGGGCTCCAGTGAGCCCTGCCTCCTGGTGTTCACTCCGTGTGTAATCCTCAAGAGTGTGAGCTGGACCTAGTGACTTGCATCTAATGGAGAGAATATGGCAAAAGGGATAGGTTGTCACTTCCAAGATTAGGTTATAGAAGGCTGTGGCTTCTGTTTGCACTCTCTCTGGTTCTTCTTGCTTACTCTCTCTGATGCAGCCAGCTGCCACGCTGTGAGCTACTCTACAGAAAGGCCCGTGTGGCAAGGAACTGGGAGTGGCCTCTGGTCAAAGCCAGTGAGGAGGTGAATCCTGCCAACAGCCAAAAGAATGACCTTGGAAGTGGATCCTCCCCTGTCAAGCCTTGGGATGATCACAGCCCAGCTGATACCTTGATTGCAGCCTTGTGTGAGACCCTGAAGCAGAGGGCCCAGCTAAGCTGTACCTTGATCACTGACCCTCAGAAAGTGGACACTGTTGTTTGCAGCTACTAAGTTCTGTCTTTTTTTTTTTTTTTGGCTGCGCTGCAGCGGCATGTGGGATCTTAGTTCCCCAACCAGGGATGGAACCCGTGCCCCTTGCATTGGAAGTGCAGAGTCTTAACCACTGGACCGCCAGGGAAGTCCCAACAGCCACTAAGTTGTGGAGTAATTTATTACACAGCAATTAATAACTAATACACCACATAGGGCCATGTGGGCCAAAGAAGCAAGGGGGAGAGGGCTCAGCAGGCAGCCCCGTGGGGGCGGTGGTCTCCCCAAGTGTCAACGGCAAGATGCAGATGTGGCCCCTGCAATAACTCATAGAGGACACTCATTTTCATTTATTCATTTAGGAATATACAAAAGTCTGACATGGTATAATAATCTCATCAAGAGAAGAAAACAGAATACACCAAGGACTAGATTTCCTCCCTGGCCCCCTCTCAGAAAGGCACAAATATATGAGGTTTGGGTTCGGGGAACTTCTGTTCTGGACCATTCTGCTGCTCAGAAGGCCAGGTCCCTCTGAGAACAGGAAATGGGATCCCTCGCCCACATCCACTACTGAGGGTGTGGGTTAAGCAAACCTAGGCCACTGAGAAGTACGTGATTTAGGCCAATGCAGGGTCTGTGCTGGGTCCATGTCATCAGCTCCCTGAGGAAAACCAGCACTCCAACCAGAACGTGGTGGGGCTTGATAATCCAAGAGATGATTAAACCAGACAGCTTCATTCCCCAGCCTGGGATCACCGCCACCTCCATCCTCTCTCTGGAGGCCAGTCCAGGCTCAGATTTCAGAGACTGGGGCCGTGGGGGGTGGCAGAAAGGAGAATTGAGCTTGAATATTCCAGACGTTTATCCCTGAGCTCTTGAAAATGGGGACCCCTGTTGCCTCTGAGTCTTCCCCTTGGCAGAAGCAGCTGGTCGTGCAGTCAAGCGTGGGGTAGCCGGCCGTAGAGATGTTTGTATTAGAGGAAGCTTCTGGCCCCTCATCCCCCAGGGACAAAGGGCAAATAATCTAACTGGCCTGAGTCACTAATGGCTGTCCTCCTTCCCCAGTTAACCAGGACTGAATTTTCTCTGTAATTTTGGGAAGGGGAGAAGAGGGGTTGGTTGAGAAACCATAAAGGCCCAGATGGGTCAGCCACCACCTAGAACAGGACAAATTGGAAGTGAAAGAGCTTGAAACATTCACTTTTTCCTTCTTAAAAAAAGACCTAACATTGTAATGGTTTAACAAAATTATTATAATTTCTTTTAAATAACCCACAGACACCCATGACGCTTCCACATTTACAGAACAAAAAGCACTAGAGAACTTGGTAGAAAATGATTTGCAGCTGGTTCCTCCCAGAAGCTGTCCCCCGCGGACAGGCTCAGTTCACTTCCAGGACCTCGGTCTCCGGGAGGCCGAACTTGGTCTTGTGCTGGTCGAAGAGCTTCACCAGGGCTTCCACGTACATGGCGTGGTACAGGTCGATGTCCTGCTGGGTCGGGTGCTCCAGCTTGGGGGTAGTGATGGGCTCACCCACTGCAGGGATGGGGCAGAGGCCTCTGGTTAGTCAGTGCCATCCGGCCCACGCTCCCTGGGCATCCACCATAATGCTGATGGTAGCGACCCTGCGCTACTTGCCAGCCGCCTGTCAGGAACTGTGCTGAATGTGCTCCATTGCAGGCTGTCCCTTTTACAGGTGAGAAGACTGGGGCCCAGGGGTACGGGAAGGGACCTGCCCAAGGCCGCATAGCCACTAAGCAGCAGATAGGATCAAGTCCAGCTGTACCCACAGTACTCAGCTGGGAGCTCCTGTGAGAGGTGTGGGATCAGGTAATGGCTTTGCTTGTGCCCTGCTCTGGGCACATCACTTCACCTCTCTGCGCCTTAGTTTCCTCACCTATCACATGGGGATCCTTCCTTATAGGGCTATGCCACAGCAATGAAAACCCAGAATCCTAACCACTAGGACACCAGGAAACTCCCCAGTTTTCCATTCTTAAGGTGAGGAGCAAACTCCTTCATGCCGTCCACTAGACCCCGTCCCTCTCCAGCCACCCTGTGCATGGAAATGTCCCTGCTGCCTCACAGACGTCAGACCTGGTATGGGATTTGTGTGTAACAAGAGTCAAGGGTGAGTCTGGATCGTGTGACCTAAAATGCAGGAAGTTGATCTCTCTGGAAAAAGTACAAAGCAAAACATCTGGCCCTGATAAGAACTCAAAGTATCTATGTGAGCTTTGGCCCCTGAAGTCCATGGCTTGCGGCCTCCATGCTCTTATGTGATCTCTAGATTGTGAACCATTAACAGATGCATACAGACACACATACTCCTACAATAGATAATTCTCTGGAGTCCTCTAAATTGTCTCATATGAACGCAAAGCAACACAGCTGGGGGCGAAGTGCAGCCAGTTTTTTTGCTACGCTTCTCACAGGCTTCTGCTCCAGGCATATTGATTTGCATCTGTTCCTCAAAAATCTATACAGTCTTGCTGCGGGAACCTCATTTAGGCTATGGTTTCTGACAAAAAGTCTCTTCCTCCCCTCTTTTTCAGGATAATTCCTATTCAGCTAATAGTGTAAGAGTCACCGGGACTTCCCGGTGGTGCAGTGGTTAAGAATCCGCCTGCCAATGCAGGGGACACGGGTTCGAGCCCTGGTCCGGGAAGATCCCACATGCCGCGGAGCAGCTAGGCCCGTGCGCCACTACTACTGAGCTCGTGTGCCACAACTACTGAAGCCCGTGTGCCTATAGCCCATGCTCCACAACAAGAGAAGCCACCATAATGAGAAGCCCGTGCACCACAACGAAGAGTAGCCCCCGCTCGCCGCAACTAGAGAAAGCCCGTGAGCAGCAACCAAGACCCAACACAACCAAAAGTAAAACAATAAAACTATATATAAAAAAAAAAGAGTCACCTCCTCCCTGGGGTCCATTATGACCCTCCAGAGCACCCTGCATGTCCTCCTCACACCCCCTATTGATCTTTGCTGTAAGGGGGTCTTCCCTGATAGACTTGGGCTCTGAAAACACAGAATTGCTGAGTCCTGTTTTCTCATCTAGCACAGCTTAGCTCGTGGTAATGGAACTATCCCCTATCCCCCTCCCGCAACGATCATTCCCATCAGCACCCAAACAGGTCCACGTCCTCATGGTTCAGAGCCTGGACATCAGAGCCAGGGATGGATTTGAATCCTAACTCTGCCACTAAACTAGCTGTGGCACCCGAGTTCAGGATCTGGAGGAAGGGGGGCTCACCCACGGTGGTGATGGGCTTGGAGTAGGGCACCAGCCCCCAGGTGTCGGAAGAGAAGAGGCCTCGGCCATGGAAGATGCACGGGGCGAAGCCAATGTACTTCTGGAACTTTTTCTGGACCCATCGGCCCCAGGAGCCCTCCTCAAAGATCACCTGCTTGTACACCTCATTCTCCCCGAAGGAGTAGGTGGGAACCAGGTCGGCTCTGGAAGGGAGAGGCCAGGGTCTGTCATAGCCCAATCACTGGCTTCAGTTCCTCCTGGCGGCCCTAGAGGCCCCAGACGCCAGCCAAACTCCCCTCCGTCAGGGGTGTACAAGAATCAGCCGGGGGACCCCAAACCACATGTCCCCTCACTGCCAGATGGGGACAGGCCCTCTGCCCCTGTTAGTGACTGGGGAGCATGTCAGGGCTTTACAATGTGGCCCTGACCAGGTCACTATAGCCTCACTCGGTTTTCTCAAGTGGAAAATGGGGATGGCATCCCTGCAGGATTTTGCAGGAGAATCAAACGGGACCATAGAAGTAAATGCACTTTGTCCAGTGAAATGTGCTGAACAGGTGGCTATCCAGAATGTACCCCTAGAAAAGGTCAGAGAAATCCAGGCTGCCTAGCTCCTGTCTGCCTGTCCCCAGGGTTACCCCTTCAAGAAGGCTTCCTTGATATTTCGGGCCACAACACCCTCCTTCCTGGCCTTTCGCTCTCCTAGCTGCATGACACGCTCTGGCCCTGGGGCACAGTGCTGCCTCTGGGCTTGGCTGGCCTCTCAGCCCACCTGCCAGGGCCCAGGAGACCCAGGCTGCATCTTCGCCCACTCGGCCACCCAGCCTGAGCTTGGGCAACCCTGGCCTGAACCTCTGGGCTCCAACCTCCCCTTCCCCACAGGATAGCTAACCCCCTTCTCTGCCTTCCTGGGGTGTGGGTTCCGCCTTCAGGAGGCCAGGAGCTGCTGCCCTGGGCTGCGCAGAACTGTTGACAGGTGTGTGCATGCATGTGCACACGTGTTCTGGGAGGCACTCACCCATGGCGCAGGGCCAGTTTCACAAAGCCTTTGCGATTGCGCAGGGTGACTGCGTTCTTGCCGGGCATGGAGCTCAGGGACTCGGCCGCGCCCCCCACCACGATGATGATGGCATTGCCGCTCCCATTCTTTGAAAGCAAGTAGTCTATGGTGTCCTGGTTCACAGGGCAGATGCCTGGGGAGTGGAGGGGAGACACACAGTCGGGGCTGCCCATGGATGCACTCCCTACCCCCTGCACATGGTCAAATATAGACAGAGCCGTGGACCCGGGTCCCAGACCTAATCCAGCCACTTGGAAGTATGGCCCCACGTAAGCCATTCTTTTTTCTGAGCCTCAGCTTACTTATCTGTAAAGTGGGGACAATGACACAAGGTTGTTTAGGGAATGCATTCATTTGGCAAACGTTCCCTGAGGTCCTAACTGTCTCATGCTGGTGCCAGGTGCTAGGGAATCCCAGTAAGTCAGGCTGGTGGGGATCAAGGTGGGTGGATAATGAGAGTCATGGACGATGATTAAGTCGTGCAAAGGGCAGCACAGGGGCTGGGGATGCCCAGAAAAGGGGTCAGAGAAGGCTTTCTAGGGAAGATGTTATCCTAGTTGAACCCTGAAGATTGTATGAACCGCTCTCCCACTCAGCCCTGACCCACTGTGCCTCAGCAGACCACGTCTCCAACACAGGACCAGGCACCAGGGCACGGTGGGTTGGCTTCCTGGCCAATGGACTGGCTCAGGCAGGGACACGCAGAGGTGGACTCTCACCTCCAGACATCAGGTACTCCCTCAGCACTGGCATCCGGAAGTTGCCGGCCAGCGTGGCCAGGTAGGGCCTTATGCCAGGGAACTTCTTGCTCACTTCTGTGGCCTCCGTGCTGAAGTTGCAGAAGGCACCCAGGCCCATGATGCCATGGGGGTGGTATCCGAAGATGTAGTTCCTGGTGGTCAGCAGGTTGTGTGTCTTCACCAGCTGCAGGGAAGACCTCAGGTCAGAGGAAGCTGGCCAAGAGAGGAGTACTGGGGCACACCCAGAGGTAGGGGAGGCACTAGGTGTGCCCTGGCCCCTGGAAGCCTGGGCCTGAAGGACTGGACTGACTCTCTCCTCCGACCTCAGACTCTCATCACTGGGTTCTCAGTGCCGGGTACTTGCAAGTCACCATTTGGACTTCGAGTCCCTGGGAAGGGGGTGGGAAACTTTCTCCCTCATTCCCCTTATTTCTCCAGCCGAACACATTCCCAGGTCCTCATAATTGCACTCTGCCAGCCTCCTGCATTCCCTCCCTCTGGGCCCATCCTCCTCACCACAGCCAGAGTGACTGCTCTAAAACCCCAGCGCAACTCCTGTCACTCTCAGATAAAGAGGGATGTCCAGCTTCCACTGGCATAAAGTCCAAGTCCCTTTCTTTGGCCAGAGAAGGGACAGTGCGGCTGGCCTGAATGGAAACCTCCTTCCAGACAGCCAGACTCAGCTCAGGCTCTGATGCAGGGAGCCCAAGGACAGGCCACAGCCCTTGCGCCAGCCACACTGCGGGCAGGGGAGGTCAGCTGCACAGCTGGAGTCGCTCACCTGCGGTGCTATCAACAAAGCTGCCCTGGATGCTCTAAAGGATGGTTGGCTTCCCGCCCTGGGACTGGTGGCTTGGACGGTGGGTTGGATGGTGCAAAGTTTCCCTAAACACTGAGCAGCAAGAGGCACTGACCCAGGATCACAGGAAACATGATGGGGTGGAGGGTGCTGAGAGGGACGGAGAGGACTGGCATCTTGTTCAGAAGAACATCACTTTCTTTTAGGATTAGGAAACTAATGAATAATCAGAGAATTTTAAAAATATGGGAAAGTAGGGAGAAAATCCAAAGCACCTGTCATACCGCCAACCAGATAAACCGCTCTGACTCTGTTGAGCTTTTCTTCTACTCAAATAGACAAATGTTCTTTTTAAAAAAAACCACAAAACTGAGGTCATATGGTTGATATGATTTGGAAATAATTACCTCCCAAGCATATCATAGCTATTTTTCCTTATCAAAATCCCTCAGTAACATGTCTTCTCATGGCTATGCTACATGGAATAGAATTGTAATCAAACCCTGACTGATGGGCCTTTAAAAAGCTTCTAAAATTTCCCTCAGAAATAATGTTTCCATAAATACCTTATTTTTGTCCTCATGTCTGCTTGCATTCTTGAGACAAACATCAAGAAAGACAGTTCCCGGGTCAAAGGGTATGACCGTTTTGGTCTGGTGGGCTGCCCCACCTCTGGAGAAGTGGCACTGATGACATTCCCACCTGCAGCGCTTCAAGGTTCCCCCTGCCCTGCGCTGGTGCCAGCTGGAGCAGAGCCCCTGGCCACCGGCAGAATGTCAAGAGCCTGGGTTTTCTATGACTCCAGATTTGGGAACTCCCTGACTGAGGGAAGAACCTCGCGCTCAGTTTGTGGGGGCATGGGGTGCTGGTGGTTGGCCTCCGGGAAACTGAAATCTGAATCTTCAGGTGATGGAGGCCAGAAGGGGATGGGAGTGAGGGTGGCTGGCACCCCTCCCAGCTCTGTAACTGCCCGTATGTGTGACTGTGAGAAAGATCCCCTGTGTCGTACCCAGTTGCTTGGGGCATTTGTACTCTTTCTCCCGTTTTGCCTTTGGCGAGCAGATTAAAACTGCTCAAAACCCCAAGTAATCCTTAGCTGCCCACCACATAAATGGGGAAGAGCAGCGGCTGAATCCACGGCCAGTGAGGTAGGGGAAGCCCAGCTTTACACACGCTTCGAGAAGTGGTTGTTCTGAGGTTTTGCCGCAGAGAGCACGTCTGCCCTACCGAATTAGCTCTCGGGAAAGCCAGAAGGAGAAAGCACCCTGTCCTGGTTTCCATGGGCGAGGAAGGCGCTGAGGTGAGAGCGGAGGCAGCCAGTACCGCATTGGAAACTTGCTCCTGAGTTGATGGCTGGGCCTGGGAGCTCCCAGCACAGGATGGGGTGGAAGACCCCGGATCTGGGCCATTCCTTTGATTACAAGGTAGAGACTAAGACCTAGAGAAAGGAGTTGCTGCTTCCCCGGAGGTCACAGCAAATCATCCTCCACCTCTAGACTAGGCCACCCAGCTGTGCTTTTCCCTGGACCTGGGATACAGATGGGCCACCTGGCGGAACCCTAGCTAGCTCTTTAAATCGTTTCCTCCCTCCCCCAAGCCTCTATCTGGTGGGACATTGGTTAAATGAGGTGCCGTGGGGCACAGTGCAGGTTAATGGCCCTTGGTGCAGCACCCAGAAAAGGACGGGCCCCTGATACAGCTTTGATCTGTCTTCATGCCACACTCCCCTCGCCATGGGTGGACAGAGCGTCCATTCAGGAGGGAGGAGGAAGGACACTGCTGATGAAGGCTCTGTTGACATACCTGCTCTCGTGTCCCCTGACTGTTTACCCATGGCAAAGTCTCAGCCCAAGGGGTTGCCCAGGTCAGGCCTGCTGGCTGACATGAGCCTGGGACACATTCCTGGCAAGTCGCCCCTCCCACCCTGCCTCCCTGGGCAGGTAGGGTGTTCAGATAGCCTTGTCCCAGCCTGGCACCATACAGAGGAGGAAACTCAGAACCAGAGAGGAACGAAGACTCACCTAAGCTGACACAGTGGGGCACCACGGCAGGGGAACAAAGGAATGAGAACACAGGTCCTGAAGCAGACACAGCCTTGGTTTCTATACTAGCCCTGCTACTGACTTGCTTTGTGACCTTGGGACAGTCCCTCCTCTCTGGGCCTCAGTAGGTCCATCTGTGAAATGAGACAGTTGGACAGATAGGTGACTATAAGCTCAGAGAGTGTTTCCTAGTCTCTTCTCCAAAGATCCTGCCCGTCTCTCGAGGAAAGGTGACCCGGGCACTGCCCACTCCTCTTCCAGGTAGCTGGTGGTCCTGGGGGCTGCTGTTAACACGTGAGCCCCACCTCTGCTGGGAGAAGGGATGCTCTCTGGGCCAGCTGAGCTGCCCTGGTGGCAAAGAGCAAAGAGCTTCACCAATAAGGGAGTGGGGAGGGGTGGGTGGGCACAGTTAGAAATCATTACCCAACCATTGGCAAGAGGCTGGGAAAAGGGGGTGGGACAGGAGGGTCATACACGACTCCACAGAGCATCAGCCCTGACATCAGGTCACTAAGGCCAAACCCTCCACGCACAGAAGAGGAGCCTGAGGCCCCAAGGGGCAGGGGCTTGGCCAAGGTCAACCAGCAGCAAGCACAGAGCCCAGGTTGAGGCATAAATGCCTCAAGCCCAGCTTGGCTTTGGTCCTGGTGCCTAGGGGCCCTCCCAGGGCCAGCTCACATGTGTCACGTGGCTCCAACTCCCAGCTGTCTTCTTGGAACAGAGGTGAGATAAGGGACACGGGGTTTTGTTTTGGTTCTTTGGGAAGGGCAGAGATCAGTGGGGAAGGGTACCTGTCTGTCCCAGCACTGACCAGCGGTCATCAGGTCATCCTGTTCTGGATGGGGGGAGCTACTGGCCTTGAAGAGGTTTCCTGAGGGGCAGGCCACTCTGGGGCCTGGCCCCCAAGGTAAGGGCCCTAGCAGAGAGAAAGAGTACATAATCCCTCACATCCAACCATAATTTACCACTTTTTATCATATGAGCAGCTCCATTTTACAGATAAGGGTAATGAGGCTCAGTGAGCTTGAGAAAGCATGCCCACGGTCCCATAGGCAGAAAGTAACAGAATCTAGCAAGATCCAAGGGCAGGGGCCAGGGCTGACTCTTCTGTGTCCCCATCAGGGGCCCAGCAGTACACAGCGAGCAACAGTGCTGGCCAGTGAATAGAGTGACAGGGCAGGACCTCAACCCAGGTCTCCAACAGCAAAGCAGAGGGAGGAAGACCCACGGAGTGGGGCTCGATCCAGTGGGGAAGTCTGGGATTGGATCTTTCACAGAGAAACAGGCAGTAGGGATCCAGTGGGAAAGAACCTGGGGCCTGGATTCTAGTACTAGCCTTGGCATGGAGTCGCTGTGCAATTGGGACCAGTCCTTGCCCCTCTTTGGGACTCAGTTTCCTCACCTCCAAAGTGAGAGGGTTGGGTCCTATGATGCAACATCCTCCCAGCAACAACAGCCTTGGATTCCTTGCAGCCAGAGAGATGGGGTCAGGGAAAGGGAGGAGCAGGAATCCTGACCCCAAAGGTCCTGGGAAAACTGGGCTCAGGCTGGAATGGGCAGAGGGAGCTGGTCCTGTGAGTGCAGCGGAGAAATGTAGGGTTACCTGGCCACCTCCCCCAGGCAGCACGCCAGGATGTCTCAGTTGCTGACTCACAACAGCAAACATACACCACCCTGTGTCATGCACACTTCTGCATGCACACACGCTGCCTCCACTTTCAAACCCCACCGATTTCTGCTGGGTTACCTCAGCAGCTAGGGTGTGCCGGGGCTGGGGTACTGAGTGAGTTGGCTAGGGAGGTCGTTCCCCTGCAGGGAAAACCTTCAGGATTCTGCCAGAGTTACCCACAATCCACCAGCGTCACCAACATGCACCAGGGCCCAGATGCCTCTGCCCTGCCAACCTAGCTTGCAGACCACCAGCAGGGGGTCTGATAGAACGTTAACTGAAAGCCAGACCAAGCCACTTTTTATCTTGTCAGGACCTTGAGTTTGGCCCCAGAGAAGGCAGGTGCTCAGAAGACCAGTGTGGGGGACCCAGAGCAGCCAGTGGTGCAGGAGGAAGGAAACCCAGAGATCAACTTGGTCTAAACCAGCTTCATATGGGGAGACTGCACCCTGGCTTCACCCAGGGTCTGACTGCCCTGCTTTTCCTGCCTCCATCCTCCAAGCCTGAGGGAAGCCTGAGGATTCGTCCAAGCTGATTTCCTACAGCTCTGCTGCATAGGGACTCAGCATGCTGTGGTGGGAAGAAGCCAGACTTTGAGGCAAGACAGCAACTGGAATCTTGGCTCAACCCCCTATTAGGCTCATTCTGCTGTGCTACTCTCTGACCTTCAGTTTCCTCTTCTGTAAAAATGGGATAAAATTAATACCCGCCTTACAGGGTACTTACTGTGAGGGTTAAAGGACAGACTCCTTGGGGGAAAGTGCTGGCTCCTAGAAGCTTCCAATAAATGGAGATCCTCCCTCTCCACTCCACCTACTCACCAGCTGCCACATCCCAGGCTTCTTCTCAAACTCAGGTGCTCTCATTGTCTTCCCTGCCCCTTCAGTGCTACTTAGCTTCAGGACGGAGTTCCAGCAGCAGTGCCTCCAGAAGCCTTCCCCAAGCACTTCTGCAATTAGGGTCTCACTCTCCATTCAGTGCCCACCAAATTTTCTGGGCCCTAATTCCCATGGCCAGGACCCCCAGTGACCTACCCATGACTGACTGAGGGAAGTGATATTTCTGTAAGAGCTTCAGAAGGAAAGAAAGCCCCTCACACCTTTTGCTATCCTTGGTTCAGCCCAGATGAACTTGGACTACCTTAGTAGTATTGCTCCTGATAAATCACTTCGTTTTTTTTTTTTTTTTAGTTGCGCCTTGTGGCTTGTGGGATCTTAGTTCCTGACCAGGGATTGAACCCAGGCCACAGCAGTGAAAGTGCTGAGTCCTAACCACTGGACCACCAGGGAATTCCCAATCACTTCCATTTTAAGTTATGACTTTAATATTCACTGAAAGGCAGAGAAGCAATGGCCATAATATCTGCTATTATACCTGCTCCTTACATCACCCAGGATCTCAGTATCTGAAACACCTTTTAGATCCAAACGCTAGAACAACTCTTGTTTCCCCAAGGAATAAATAAACTTCTTCCTTTCCCAAAATGAGGACCAATAACTATCATGTTTCCCTTTTTGCCTTGGCTGCCAGGAAGCTCAGAGGTGACCATGAAGCTCAACCACTGCAACTCTGTTGACCCTTATGGGTGAAATACTTGTATATTTTCCCCGAATTCCTGATTTTTCTTTTTACCTGGTATAGCATTATACGTATCCTAAATTGCCTCAAATCCTGCATAAAGTGGGGTAGAGTATCAACAGATGCTCATAGTGGGAGATGTCACATGGTTCAACCCAGCACATGTGGTCACTGTGCGTGGGTGGGTTAAGGCTTGAAGTCAGATTTCCCATCCATTCCCACCCTCCCAAGGTAACACCCACAAGTCTTTACCTGGATGGGAAAGTAGTCTCGAAAGTAGCGCCACACAGCCCAGTTTCGGACCCACTGTGACCTCCTGCCACCTTCCAGTGAACAAAATACAGTGTTGGGAAGGAGTAGGAGTGGGAGAGAGTGTTGTTCAGGCAGAGCCACTGTGAACCCCTGAGCTAGGTGACCAGCGCCCTATGCAGCGTCCTCCTCCCTCCCCCTGGGCCCCTTTCCAAGTTCATTCCCTCACGTTTTGCAAACCCTGGATTGAGTGTGAGCTCCATGAGGACCACTATGTGACCTTAGAGCCATTATTAACCTCCCCCCTCACCCCCCCCATCCAGAACCACAGCCTGGCTTAGCCCAATGCTATTCACATAGTAGGTGCTAAGTAAAAAAGGGGTAGCACCCATGATGAGGAACTTCAGCTTGTGCAGGAGGGAGTGTCCCGAGGGCGAGGGGGTCGGGCAGGGTGACTTGTGCTCTTACCTTTCTTGGGAGTGTTCCAGTCAAACACCAGCCAGGTGAAGTAGAGCACAGCAATGAGCCAGCAATCGGTGCAGAACGTGTACATGAGGATGACGCTGCAGGTCACTCCTGGGGGGAGGCAGAAGGCTCCCGGTCAGGCCTGTCCTCCCTGGGTGGGCTTCAGTCCCCTCTGGGCATGGGGTCACCAAGTGACTGAGTGTTTACCATGGCACTAAGCTAGGCACAGCTGGGGCCCTGGGCAGAGGGGGCCCACAGCCATGGCGGGGGGCAGGGTAGGAGGGCAGGGGAGGAGCCGGCTCACGGGGACACGAGCCTCATTTCCTAGGCTCTGATGGGCTGTCCCGGCATCGAGGGGCACGTGGGCTCCATGTTGTCTGGGCAGCAGTGCCAGAGGTGGTGGATCTCTTGTGAAGCTGTCCTTAGAGCTGTTCTTTCTGCCCCTCCTGGCATGTTCTCCCCACCCGAGTGTCCAGCATAGTGACTGTGGATGAGGGGAGGGACCTGCCAAGTGCCTCTATGTCTCAGGACTTGGGATGAGTCACTGTCTCAAGTGTGGGGCAGCATGACTTTTACCCCATTTTAGAGATGAGAGCACTGAGGCTCCAGGGGGAGGTAACTTGCCCAAGGTCACCCAGCAGGAGTGAGGCAGAGCCAGGATTCAAACTCAAGTCTGACTATTAAGTCCAAAATCTGCACCAGGCTTTAGAGATTCACTAAAAATTAGAAGCCCCAGACTGCCACTGGAGGGACCTGGGAGAGTGGGATTCCTGCCCCAGGAGGAGGGCTGGCCCCCTTCCAATATAACCAAGCACCAGGCAGTCCTAGGCCAAAGCCCAGAGCCCATCAGTCCCTCTCTCAAAACCCCCAGCAGGACACTTGAAGACTCCCTGGGACCAGCTTCCACTGGTCCCTTTATTCTGGGCCTGCCGGCCATAAGGTTGAATAACCTGGCACAGAAAGCCCTCATCAGAGCTTCTATCCTTCCAATTTTTACCGAGCCTTCAAGGCTAAGCTCAGACCTCACCTCAGGAACTGTTCTCCGGTATCATACTGTCCTCCCACACGGACCGCTCACCTCTGAATTCTCCACACTAGCTGGGTCACATCTTCTTTGCCCCCTGTCACTTAGCACAGGACCAGGGACAACAGGTACTCATGCTTGGGAGAAGCATGGCCTCCGTCCAGCATCCCCTCCACTGCCTAGGAAGGGAAGCCAACCCTGGTTGTAGGCACACCCTCTGGTGGGCGCTGCACTAGTCACGGGTGCTCTAGGGCTGCCTGGCTTTGGATTTCATGCTCTCTTCTTCCCACCGTGCTCAGCCCCCTCTGGTTTCCCGAGGGAGAGGGGAGGGCCGGACACAGACACTCCATGAGGCTAAGGGCAGGAAAATGGTGGTCCCTTGTCATCCACAACGCGGTCCTGTTCTAAGCCTCTGAGCTAGCCTCTCCCCAAGGTAGCTAAAAGTGGTACAACTATCTTGGGAGAGGCGGTGAACATAGAGTGGCCAGGTGTCCAGTTTTTCAGGACCAGTTCAGGAGTGTGACGTCACAGACAGGGAAGGTGAGTCTCTAGGGAAGCATTTGCAGCCTGTAAAACCCTGTTAAAGGCAAACTGTGAAGTACTGGAGGCAGCTTGGTGAATGGGTGTGACTAAGTTAAGACCACTTACAAAGTCACTCACATTGTTGAGCAGTTTGCCTCTGGTCCCCATTCTTAGGCCTAGAAAAGGGGTCACAAGCCCCCTAGACTCCACAGGTATCCAAGCGCCTTCAGCGGCTAGGTGGATGCTCCGGGTGGGCCTGGGCAGGGCCATGAGGTTCAGGCTAGGGTCTGAGCAGCCGAGAAACCCAGCTGCCATCAAACGCCTAACTCTGGCTGGGGGGTAGCGGGATCAGAGTGGGCAGAGCCCCAGGCTGCCCTGCCCAGATGTCTGGGCTCTCTGGGAAAGTGGGAGTCCCTACCTACTGTCCTCACTCTGGTGCTAAGGCAGCCTGGGAGGAGGAAAGAGAACAGATGGAGAGTCCAGAGACAGCATTCTAGTTCTGGACTTTCTCAGCTGGGGGGCCCCGCTCGCTCTCACCCCTGTGTGTCCACAGCCCCTATCATCTGTCTCATCGTTATCTGGGTCCCCCATTAGACTCCTTACAGCAGACGGCCCTTCAGCCCCTGAGCTCCTTGGGAGCTGGAACCAGGTCAGATGAACTTCTCCAGCCCTAGCAACCAACACAGGAAAGGTTTATTGAGCAAAAATGAATTACACCCACCAAACAACCTGCCTTTCTCAGAGTCTAATCCCAGTCCCTGAACAGTGGGCTCCCTGATCTATCCCTGTAGATCATGCGGCTGCAGCAGGAACCAACCCCCCTGGGGCCAGGAGATGCAAACAACTTCTGGCTCCACATGCGGAAGGTTCAGGACCCACCTTTACAATCACCCCACCCCACACATCATGGTCAAGCTGATGATTCAAAACTCTGCTCCCCAAGGCCCGTTAGCGGGCAGCCTATGGCTGCTCACTGCAGGGACGCAGCAGTGGAGCCCAGGAAGAGCACAGACACGCTCTTCCATGAAGTCGGGGCCCTGCCGCTCACTGGCCACAGCCCATCCCTGAGCCTCGATTTCCAACAGGGTATTGGGAGGACGACACGAGATAGTGTGTAAAGAGGACTTAACACAAAGATAAGTGTCCAACCTGGAGATCCATGGACTTGGATAGGGAAAAAACCCAACATCTTAATTTTCACCCATCTCTTATAGAAATTTCATGTTTCCTTCATTTATGTACCAGACCACGGTAGTCTTAGCAGCAGCCCCTGTAGGCAGTGACGCCAATAGAAACCAAAAGTGTTTCCGTATCACATTTATGGCAGTTGGGGATATCTTGAAAAATCATTTATTCTCATCACTAAAGAATTATAGTGGGGGCTTCCCTGGTGGCACAGTGGTTGGGAATCTGCCTGCCAATGCAGGGGACATGGGTTCGAGCCCTGGTCTGGGAAGATCCCACATGCCGCGGAACAACTAAGCCCGTGAACCACAACTACTAAGCCTGCACGTCTGGAGCCTGCGCTCCGCAACGGGAGAGGACGCGACAGTGAGAGGCCCGCGCACCGCGAGGAAGAGTGGCCCCCACTCGCCGCAACTGGAGAAAGCTCTCGCACAGAAACAAAGACCCAACACAGCCAAAAATAAATAAATAAATAAATAAATTTATTTAAAAAAAAAAAGAATTATAGTGGGATTTCCCTGGTGGCACAGTGGTTAAGAATCCACCTGCCAATGCAGGGGACACAGGTTTGGTCCCTGGTCCAGGAAGATCCCACATGCCGCGGAGCAACTAAGCCCGTGAGCCACAACTACTGAGCCCGTGTGCCGCAACTACTGAAGCCCGCGTGCCTAGAGCCCATGCTCCGCAACAAAGACAAGCCACGGCCATGAGAAGCCCACGCACCGCAATGAAGAGTAGCCCCTGCTCGCCGCAACTGGAGAAAGCCTGCGCGCAGCAACAAAGACCCAGCGCAGCTAAAAAAAAAAAAAGAATTATAGTAATGATTATGCCTGCTGCTAGATCTTTTTAACGTAATAACAAAAAAGAATGTGTCACCGTATGTGGAATTCGATGTCTTAATGTGTACGTATTTATATTTTAATACCATTGATTTCCTTTGAAATCCAGCGTACTTTGTAGTACACATTTTAAAACTCTGAATAAAGTTTATAGTCTTTACCAGAATACCAGAGGGATCCGTGGCACAGAAATGGAGGAGAGTCACTTTGTTCGAGAGGGAGGCCCATGGGGCCACAGCAGCCTTTGCAGCTCCAGGCGAGCGCCTGCCAGTAGATTTGGGTGGCAGCGGGAGCGAGTGGCCAGGGCTGCTCAGGACAATTATTAGCAGCCGCTCAGCACACCTGCCCACCCGAGCAGGCTTGGCTCCCACCTACGCAAGGGCTCGGGAAGATGCCGGGCCGGTCTCTGGGCTGTGGTTAGGCTCGATCTATTATTAACCTACAGCTTGGGGCCAGTCCCTGCCGTATGCTGCACGGGTTGGGGTTCTACCGGCTGCTCAGCGCCCCATCAGCCAAGCCCCAACTCACTAAGACAGTGGGATAGTGGTGGCTTCTGGGTGCAAACGGGGACTAAGGGAGCTGCTACAGCAGACTAGGGAGGGGCTTGGAGGCTGGAGTCCATGGGGTCTTGTTCTGGCCCCATTACGTCCTTCTCATGTGATTCTGGGCTAGGCTCTTCCCTCACTGGATCCCTGCTTCTTATCTGAAAATGGAGGGGTTACACGGTGCTCTCTACTCCGAGATTCTAAAAATTGGCCAAGCAGGCCAAGTTGGAGGTTTGAGCCCTCAGGGAGCCAGGTTAATTTGCTCTGTTCCCTAGACCAGTGTTTCTTTATCTTGTTGAGGCCCATATGTCTCTGCAAAAATCTGAGGACAGCGATGGTCCTTCACACCAGAAAACTGTGAACGTACTTTCACGTATAATTTTGCGCCTAATTTTAGGGGTTCACGGAACCCCCTAAAGCCCGCTCTTGGGCCTCAAGGTGAAGACTGGCTATTTCAGACCAGGTCCACTAATTCCGGACTCCCTGGTGAGTGCTCTGGGCTTCTGCTTAATCCTTAACTCTGCCTCTGAATGAGCTTCACCATCTCGGAGAGTCACCGAACCTCTGTGAGTCCCTATTTCCTCACCTGTGAAGTGGGAAGTCAAGGAAAGACAGACACATCAAGTGCCTAGTCCACTGAGGGGGCTCTATAAATAGCAAGCCCCGTCCCATCCCTCTGCCCTGCCGAGGGAGGGAGGGGCAGCTGCTGCCCTGGAAATGTGGTCTCAGAGGCCGCCACGCCTACTGGGAGCACGTGGATCAGCACTGACACGGTAATTTCTGATGATCCCCGTTGGCCTGAACGATCCTGAAGAGCGGGCTGTCCCGAGAGACTCACTCTACAATGCTCGGCAACAGGTTTGTCTGCCCTGAGGTGCTGGGGAAGTCACTTATTATGCTGAGGACACTGGGGCCTGGGGAAGAGGAGAGGCTGCTGGGAGAGCAGGGCCTGGCCCAGGCCAGGGGCCCTTTCCTCCTCCTGGACAACCTACGGTACCCTGATCCCGGTCTGGATGGCAACCCAGGGGACGGAGGCACCAACCTGGACCTGCCGGAGAAGCAACCAAAGCACTGACGTGGGAGGTGTTGAGAGTGACAAGGAGAAGCCTTGAATGGGCTGCAGGAAGCAGCTGGGGACCGTGCTCAGCAGAGGGTGGATGAGGCCTGGGCGGGGGCTCTGAGGGCACTTCCCAACAGCAGCTCCCTACACTGGGGGCCCACCACGCCCTGGCCCCGTGCGACATGTGAGACAGCGTATTCCTCACGTTCAAAATGAGGAAACTGACTTTCAGGGAGTTCAAGGAACCTGTGTAGTCATGGAGCTTGTTTGTGGTGGAGTCAGCACCATACCACCCTAAGGCAAAGCAACATACCTGTGGGAAAATGTCTGCTGGGAGGCAGGGCAGCATGTGGGAACAGCACACGCTTTGGGGGTCCTATAGACCTGGACCCAAATCTGTGTGACTTTGGACAAGTTACTTACCTTCTCTGAGACTTGCGCTTTCTATCTATAAAATGGGAAGCATACCACCACCTCCCAGTGAATCTTGGTGAGTCCTCATGCATGCCTGGGGTAGAGCACTTTATCGGGGACCCAAAAGGTGGGAGGTGGGAGGATGCTTTTACCCCTCACCTCTCCAACATCTGTTGGGGAGGTGGTCCCGGCCTGCCCTCACCCTCTAAGCCCCGGCTTACCCATCACGAGGAAAGACAGGACCCACTGGAGTACCGAGATGACCTGTAGCTGCTTTTCCACCTTGGACCTACTGAGCCAAGTGATGGAGAAGAGGTCCTGGAGGGCGGAGAGGATGCTGGAGCCAGTGCCTGCGGAAGAAGAGAGAGGTCAGCCTGTCCACCCTTCCCTCCAGCCTCAGAGTCCCCATCATCAAGCTATCTCCCACAGACACCTTCCTAGACATGAGAGGCGCACGGGCCAACACATCAGACAGATCTGGACTCACATCCCAGCCCTGCCACACAACAGTTTTGTATTGATAATTCTGGGCTGTTCACATGCTTTGCTTCCCTGTGTCCCAGTTTCTACATATACCCAACGGGAATGATGTCCCCCCTCAAAGGGTCATTTTGGAGAACAAACAGGGTATCCAAAGAGGCTAGGGGGAGGCTTGCCATAGTTGCCAGTTTTCTTCCCTCCCCTTCACCCCAATCAAACTCCTGTCTTTATCCTTTATCTGGATCTAGTACAAATATTTAATCTTTGCTCTCTGTGTCTGTGAGGCCAAGGACAGAGGGCCAACATCCAACCTGCAATGTTTTTTTCCTCCAAGTGTACTTTGCGCACCCCCAATCCTTGACCCACGCCCCACCCCTGTATCTCCAGGACTAATACCCTTTCCCAGTGAGCTGAGCCCTCCTGCCCCACCGCCAACGCCACTGATACCACCTTCAGAGGGATTCACACTTAGAGCTTCATCTCAGTGCCCAAAGCTTGGGGCCCAGAGAGGAACCAGCCAGGAACCTCTGCTTCCAGTGGCCAGTGAGCTTCGGAACACTGAGGGCTGCAATTCTGTTTGCTACCAAGCAAGTGCCAAGCTTATAAGTTAGGACAAGATGTGCCCAGTTAATTGGCTCTGTGGCCGTGGCCCCAGGATGACGCCCTGGACTCCAGCGGCTGATGGGTAGAGGGACCGGAAAGCCTGGTGATTGCAGAAGAGGCAGCGCTGGGGAAGAGCATGGGCGAGGCTCCTGACATAGCCCATTCCTTCCGGCAGCTGGACCAAAGGAGTGCCCCCCTTCAAACCTCCACATGCGCTGAGCCCCAACTGCACGCCCTTCGCTCAGCACATCTTCACCGAGTGCCTACCTACCGTGTGCCGGTCAAACATTCCTTCACACGACCCGCTCTGCCAGGCCCCCCGCTGAGTCACAATCTTGTCCTTGAGGGTCTCGTGACCTTTCACCCTGGCCTACTGTGGAAGTGGGAGGGCGAGCGGTATAAGGGCTTACACGCGAGCCCTTGTGTTTCTTCAAAATCTGTATTTCAACAAGGTTACAGCAGAGATTAGAAAGGGACACAACCCTCATCTGCTGAAAGTTAACAATTACTTTGACTTTCGGGAGGCATGTAAATAACACCAGGCCTCAAGGCAGACACATCAATCCTGGCCCCTTCACCTGGTCTAATGGAGCAGAAGGAGGGGGCTTGGCACGGCAGAAGAGTCGGATCCCAGCGCCAACCGTGGCTCCACTCGCTCTGCGACTTCAGGCAAGACCTCGAGGGCGCACAGCCGTATCCCCAGGGCATGGCACATACTGGGTGCTCAGCAGTATCTACCGCTCCACAGGACACCTGGGGCGGAGGTGGTAGTATGTGAACTCACCCAAGCGGATGAGTAGGCTGAGCTACACAGGCATGCCAGGGGTTTAGCACATAACTGCTCCTTCGCCCTCTACGTAAATATCCTACCATCACAGCCGTTTCTACCTTCACACTTTTCCAACACCCCATCCTGGAGCCCGAGGGCCCTCTGGGGTCATCTGGTACAGCCCAACTGAACATTTGGGGACGCTGAGGACAGGAGCAGTGACTCGTCTAGGGTTCCCTAGCCAGGGCCAGAACCTAGGATCCCTGCCCCCTGCTCAGGGTACAGCAGGTCCAAGGGTGGCCTGTGCTCAGAAGTGGGGAGAGTGTACTGGGGGAGTACAGGCGGGAGGGAAGTGAGGTCAGGCATAGGCCTGAATCCCAATCCAAGGGTCGGTCTGCCAAGTCATTCCCTAGCCACTGGGAGTGTGCGGGATGAAGGGAAGCAGGGGCCATGGTAGACGAGTCCCTGCCCTGGGTCTGGGGCAGGCTGGGTGCCTTGGCTGCAGAGAGGATAGAATGTTCTCCAGCACCTTCCTACTCAGAGTCTGGTCTCGGAGCTGTTTAGAAACGCAGGGCCCCAGCCTGGATCTACTGAACCAAAATCTGCATTTTAACAGGACACTCAGTCCAAAGTCTTAGGTAGGGTAAGCTTGGGGTGGGGGAAGGATGCAGGGAGGAGCTGGGGGCCTCCACCTTCTACTGGGCAGGGGAAAAAAGGTGATGGAAGGAAAGGCATCAGACATTGTCTCATCTGACCACTTCCTACTGCAAACTGGACCCCAAAGAGTGCTTGAGGAATGTCTGAGGAGTGCTCAGAGAAAGGGCTGTCTAGCCTCTGCCTTTGGGTCAGGACCAACGAACTGGTCGCACTCACTACATGGAGCTCTCCTGCTTTGGAGGTGGGGTACGCATAGTAAGTCCATATTGGTGACACATCCCCCACTGGAACAACTGAAAAATTCTTCCTTGTTTCCTAATCCAAGTCCGTCTGCTATTACAGGTCTCTCACAATTAGCTAAAGTCAGGGTGCAGGAAATGTAGACTGTCTTATTCAACCATCACCCTGTTATCCACACAGAAGAAGAAGGCCTGAAGGGCTCCCACAAGCCCCAGGGCAGCTTGGCCAGAGCTAGGCTTTTCCCACACTCCCCAGTCTGTCCTCCCTGCCTCGGCCCAACTACCGCCCATAGCCCGTGCTGCAACCAACTAGGAAATGCAAAGTCCACTGAGGAGTGGCAGGTGTTCCTGTGGGCGGCACAGTGAGGGGGCTGCCTGGAAGGGGAGGCCGGGAGGGTGCTGCCACTCTGTGTCCCTCAGGCCTGGGCCCACTCGGCTGCCTCCTGGCCAGATCATCCCGACCTGGCTGACCACAGAGCCCAGCCCTGGGAGCTGGCCTGCCCAGGATGCTGAACCACAGGCCCAGTGGAAGCCCCCTGTGGATCTAAGAAATATCCAGTCATTGCTCCCCTGCCTAGAAAGCCGTTCCTTGCCTTGCCCACCTGATGACCCCCAACAATGAGATAAGGCAGCTCGTCCTTCAAAACCCAAACAGGTGAGCCTTTGGAGAGAGGTCACCTTTCCTTCTCTGGGATTATCAGCTCTAAGGCCCATGCAAGCGTGGAACCCTCTAGGGCCATCTCACCAGCCCCCATCCATCTTGGAGAGAAACTGTCAGTAGATGAAGTCGGGAGAGGCCAGCAGAACAGAGAAATAAGAGAGGACTGGAGTCCTCCTTCCAGGTTCCCACAGCCCCTCACCTGGTACCGACTGCTGATTACAAGTCCGCTCTCCCATCACACTGGGAGCTGCCCAAGGGCCTGGGTCTGATCCATGGCTTGGTTCCCAGTGGCCTCTCGGAGCCTGGCCCAGAGTCAACACTCAGCAAGGTTTGCTGAGCAAAAGGACGAGCAGGTCTCTGCTCTGGCTGATCCTCAGGCCCCCCTCCCCAACCCCTGGCTCTCTCTCTGTAGGGCTGGGTGACAGGTAGGCGGGCCGCACGGCCCATGCAGCTTCAGGGCCTCCAATGCACTTCCATAGGCACTCTGGTTCCTCACCAGTCATGTGAGTTTGGCATCATCACTGCCATTTTGGTGGTGATAAAGGCTCAGGGAAGTGACACAGCCAAGGTCACTTGGCCAGAGGGTGGCAAAGTTGGACTCAATTCAGGCCTAACTTCTAGGCCTGCGTTCTGTCCCTGTGCTGCAGGTCTCCCCACGTTCCTTCTCTCTTCTCCCCAAAAGAAAGTGGGGGAAGGCTGGGAGGCGACAGGAGAAAATGCATGACCTATTTTCCTCTAGAGGGGCAGGCATCTTGTGCAGTAAGTTAAATGGCAGCAGGCCTTGGGGTTCCAGTCCCAGTTGTACCACCATCTCCTGTGTCACCTTGGCCAAGTCACTTCACCTCTCTGGGCTTTGGTTTCCCCACATATAAAATGGTGGTGGGGAGGATGAATTTTATGATCTCTTTGACTGCTTGGACTCTGGTATCCACCCTCCTGAGGATACCACCTAGAGGCTCACCACCCTGCAATAGCCCTGGTACAGCTGCCCGGCAGATGGGAAGTGGGGTTTCAGCTGGGCACCCCCAGGTCATTGCCAGACCTCACCACTCAGCTGTCAGCATCTCCTCTGCCCCAGTTTTGGCTAGGAGAGGTCCTTCAGAAGCTGGTAAGAGACGCCAGTGCTACAATCAGATGTCACCACTGCCACTACCTTCATACCCAGCCTGACTGTCCTCAAGACCTGGGTGTGACCAGCAGGGAGCCACAGCCTGGCCAAGTCTCAGCTCCAATCTGCTCTCTCGTCACCCCTCCCCCAGCCTCCGCCAGCACACTGCACTCCCTGCGCACCCTCTCAGCGCCGGTCCCACTGCAGCCAGTGTCTATTTCCTTGGTCATCCTCCTTGGCCAGCGTCTCCTGGGTTCCAGGGCTGGTACCTGATTCATCCATGTGCCCAGAGCCCAGCCAGGCTGGCGAGAGAAGGAGCTCATAGGGGTTTATTGCATGAATCGACAAATGCCGAAGTCCCAGAGGCAGCTGAAGGCCTGGATGCCCAGGTCAGACTGAGTTGCCTGACAGGAAGGCCCCCAGCCCTATCACTGAGGACCCCATAGAGATGGGGTGGGGGCGTGAGCCTCTCTCGCCCTCTCTGAGCATGAGTTTCCCTCACCCCACGATAAGAACAGAACCCACTTCCTACAGATGTCTTATTTTCATCAAGGAAGACGAGACAGGCCACAGAGTAACTTGACTCATTCTATGAAGAGAAACTGGCAGTAACCAATCCAAACAGCTGCTCCAGGGCACCACTGATTTCACCATTTATTTTATACAGTTCCTTTGCTCCTGGACTTGGGGAGGGCAGAGTGGGTGGAGCTGCCAGAGAGGCCCAGAGCAGCTCTCTTACCCCCAGAGAGGAACCCCCTGCCCCCATGTCTATACGGAGCTTCCCTGCCCCACAGCACTCTCCGGGAAGGTAGACAGGCAGGGATGGGCAGCCCCATTTTACAGAGATGGAAACTGAGGCAAGGTGAGGCCAAAAGATGTTAAGCCACTTGCTTGAGGTCAGGGTATAGGGGAGCCAGGACTCTCAGCAGGCATTTGAGTTCTGAGTCCCTCATCATTTCAATGATGCCAGGCTCTTGAGGGCTGGTCCCCACTACACAAGCCAGTCTACACCCCAACTTCAGGAACACACCCCTGGTGAAGGGAGGGCTGCCCCTCTGTCCCAACCATGTCCCAAGTTTCATGGCAGGTGGGGATGGGTGTGTATCGCCTCTTTGCCCAACATCTGATAGTAAAGTGACCAGGCCGCATCCAGGACTGATGCAACCACGGCTTCCTCTCGCACAGGCTTGAGGGGGCAGCGTCGGAGCCCCAGTCCCCGTAATCTGAGAAAGGGCCTTGGGCCAGCCCTGGCCCAGCATAACTCTGTGACCTGGGGCAAGTCACTTAGCCCCTCTCAGCTTTAGTTTCTCATCTGTAAAGTGAAGGTAAGAACCCCTACCTACCTGTCAGGGTGGTTGGGAAGGTAAAAAAAATAAATAAAAATAAAAAATGCATGTAGGTCCATTTGGCATCTGTTAGGTGACTGACACCTGTTAGGTGATTAGCTCTCGTCATGGCTTTTACCACTGACCAGAGTGGGAGGAGAATTGATGAGCAAACACAAAGTTTTTCAAGATGTGTGTGCTCATGAGGTTGTGTGTTACGAGGAGAGGGAGCAGAGTGGGGGCATTGGCCCGGGAGGCTCCAAGGAGGTGGCGAGGCCTCAGCAGGGCCTGGAAGACAAGATCTGGGAGGCGAAGAGGAGGAAAGTGGGCACTCAGGGTTGGGGGCAACTGCTGGAATAGAGACTCAGACGGAGTTACAAAGAGGCAGGCCCAAACCCAGAATGCTCAATGACCCAGGAATGGGGGTTCACATTTACCCAAAACAGATGCTGAGAATAGGAAAGATGGAAAGGGCTCAAGCAGCCCAAAGTAGGCTCCTGGAGGAGGTGGGTGGGGACAGGGATAAGCATGGAGCACTTCTGAGGTGCCCAGCACTGTGCCAGCCACTGGGGAAATAGCAGTGAATGCAGCAGGTCAACTCTCACCTGTTAGGGGGCTTAAATTCTGCCGAGGGAGAGACAAAGCACCGACACATAAATGTAGGATGTAACATCAGGCAGTGATGAGAGCTATGAAGAAAAATAAGCTAGAGGGATAGGCAAGAGGATCCTCCCCTGTGGAGGGGAGGCATGGAGCAAGGCTGACTCCCCTCCACGGGGACACTGGAGCACACATGACATTCTTGGGTCAGGCCTCTGGGTGGCCCACACTGCCTCCTCTACCCTCCTTAGCTACTGGCATCCTGGGAAGGGGCTCACCAGCCTGGAGAAGGTGCAGAGGACAGGCGGACGGGCATCAGGAGAACCTGACCTCCAACTCGCAGGAAGTGCAGCCTTGGTGAGTCACTTCCTGTGCAAGCCTCAGTTTCCTCATCTGTACAGTGGGACTAATACCTACCTTGCCAGATTCTTGGGAGAATTAAATGAAATGATGCATAGGCAAGAGCATCATAAAAAGTAAAGACCCGGGTGAATGTGGGGTAATTACCAAGTCAGCCTGGGTTTCCTCTCCTGTCTAGTGGGTTTCACAACCCCTGCCTTGCCTTGGAGCAGAGGCACTGGCCTCAGTAGACTTAGGATTCAAACCCTGGCTCTGACTATTGTTTAGTGTGAGACCCTGAAAGTCACTTCCCCTGTCGAAGACTCGGCGTCCTCCTTTGTTATGATCCAGAATTGTTGGGAGGAATCCAAATAACTTATGGCAAAGGGACAAACAGCGTCTGGCACCTCTGTTAGAGAGCTAGAAAGGTGCCAGCGAGGTCACAGGGATGTGGACAGCCGCCACAGGTTCCCAAGTGGGGGAGTCACCCCGCTCACGTCTGCAGCCCCAAGGATGCCACACCTGGGCCCAGCCCGACCTAAGCTCTGCCCTGGTCCAGCAGCTGCCAAGTGGACAGTGAGGAAGTCGTCCCAAGCTACTCCAGAGGGCTGGGCCCAGGTGTATAGGGGAGCCAGAGGCAGAGGGATGGACATTCTGACTCCTGGCAGACCCTTTGAGGTCCAGGAAGCTAGTCCAAGTGCCAAAGAAATGCCACGTCTTCAAGGCCAGAGGCAAGCTCTCTTCCGGGTCCCCTTCCCGCCAAGCACCTTTCAGCAGGAGGCCTCACGTGTGATGATGGGGGACAGTCATGGCTCTGCAGGGTCGTGCCTTACCATGCCATACCATGCCTTACCCATTCTCTGCCTTACCACATACTCAGCCAGACCCTTCTTCCCTCTAGGAAGTCTCCCTACACTCTTGGCCCTGCCTGCCATCCCTCCAAACACAGTCCTGTCACCTCCAGGCCCAATCTGCTCAGTCACTGAGCTCACACTTACTGGGTACCTACCAGGCCCTGAACGCTGGTCCGTCAGAGATGGGCCTCATCCTTCCTGGCCGATCCTTCCTCGGGGAAGCCCTCCTCCCCCAGCCCATGTGCCCCACCTCACCCTGCACTCAGCCTTTCTCATTCTGGGAGAGAGTGTGCATTTGCTCATCTGGGTCCCTGTGCCCAGCATGGGGTCAGGCACAGAGCAGATGCTTGGTCAATGTTTGCCAACTGGATGCTCGAGGGACCTGCGATGAATAAACAGGGCCTGGACAAGAATAGAGATGATGGACCTGTGCCATGGCAGAGGGTCAAACGGGAACTTTCTGGGGAATCAGGAGGGAAAGGTCTCCTCTAGCTGGAGGGGTCACGATTAAAGGCAGGGGCAACAGTGGAAGGTTCCAGAAGGAGGGAGAGAAGGGTGGAGGCCAAACATTAACATTCATTCAGCGAATACTTTCTGAGTATCCTTTACAGGCCAGGCTAGGCGCTGCTCTAGGGTGGGAGCTGCCACCCTGCCTTGCCTCTGCTTCTTGGGCTCTTGTGGGAGGAAGAGCTCCACCCCGGGGCTGCCCACCTCAGCTATGGCTGGGGAGACAGGGCTGTGAACAGTGAGGCACAGAGGGTAAGCCAGGGCCAGGGAATCCACTGGAGGTACCCAACTGGCCTGGAGGATGTTGTCATGGATGGGTCAGGTGAGATGTAAAGGATGAGTCAGTTTGCCAGGCTGACAGGAGGGAGGTGCAGGGTCAGGACCCCAGGTACTGGAGTCCCACAGATGGCACTGGAAAAGGCCTGGAAGGGGGAGAGCACACAACTTTGAGGAATTAACTGCAAACAGTCCAATCAGGTTGAAGCATTGCAACCATGTGAATGGGTGAAGCTAGTCGAGAATGTGCAGGGGGAGTGAGCCATGGAGGACTGGAAATGCCAGGCTGGGGAGTCCTGGGATCCATCCTGAAAGCAGGGGAAATTGCTGCCCACCCCTTCCATTCCCTCCACCAGCTTCAGATGGTGTCTAAGGGCCCCGAGGCAACTAGCCAGCCATTCACCCGTCCCAATCCACTGGTGATTTCTTTTCTCGAAAGACTAATAATCTCCCCTTTAAGGGTTAGGTGTTCTTTAAGTAGGTAACCTTAAAGCAAATTAGGTGTCCTTAAAGCAGGGCCCTCTGGGACATCTGACCCAAAGGTGTCCCTGGAGGACCCTGGAGGTGACTGCTGAGGACCCCAATGGCCTGCTTTCTCTACTACCCCCACCTTCTGACACATTAAAAAAAATAGCTACTGAAGTGGGAGGGGTTGCCATGGCAACACCACCAGCTTGCGGTTATGTCACCACCAAGGAGTCCTCAAAATAGGCCCTTCTCACAATACATGGGCAAGTGTGGGGAGCTAGGTTCTTCTGGGGCACTTACCTGGGCCCCAAGCAGGACATGAGCCCATTTTCACAAGGACAAGTTGGGGACAAGAATGAGTAGGAGGTTGACCCCCAGGATCCCACAGCCATCAGGGGCATGATCAGAATCACACTTCTGCAGCAGAGCTGGAATGAACCCGAGGGGGCTGCCTTATGCAGCCCTCCTTACTGTACAGACAAGGAGGCTGAGGCCCCAAGAGGGCAGGGTCTTGCCCAGGGTCACACGGGAAGCAGATGCAGGGTGAGCCTCCTGGCCACTAAATCTGCTCTAATAGTGAAATGAATTCACATTTCCTGCTTCTGTTGATTTGTCCAAAGGGTCTGTGTGTTCAGCTTCCTTGGGTCTGCACCATAACCTGGGCAGATATTCTTATCATGCATTTGCCCGTTCTATAGATGACGATACTGAGACTCCTGGCCCTAAACCCTCAAAACTGCCAGCAGCAACTCCACACCCAGGAGGCTCCAGAAGTGGTGGAGGCCAAGAAACTCTGTGCACCAGGGGCCTCTCCCAGCAGCTCTCAAATCTCCACCCCCAACCCCTGCAAAGGGCACAGGCGAGCCACCCCAGGCCTGGATACAGCAACCTCTATCTCCCTTGTCTCTCAGCACACCAGGACCTCAGCTCAGGTTGGTAGCCCAGAGACCCTGCAGTCAGACTTTCCCTCCCACACAAATCTCATGTCTCTATTTATTCTGGTCCCTGTACCTGAAGGTTCTTGCCTGTCTTGGTAACACCCGTTCATCTTTCAATATTCGGATTGACTGTCGCCTCTTCCGGGAAGCCTTCCCTGACCCCAGGACGATTTAGCTGCCTAACCCTCACCTCCAGGCCTCCACCCATGCTTCCTTCCCCTTTCACTATGTGGACCACCGTGCACTGCCATCCCCCTAGTCTCACTTCCTCAAAGGCAGGGACCATGGATTGACCTGTGTGCAGCACAGAGTCTGACACACAGAGGTGCTCCATCAATAAACTGAAGGGCCCACACGCGAGTCCCCACTGTGAGAAGCCTTCCTGGATGTCCCAGAGCTGAGTCTGCCACTCTCCATAGTGTTGGAGGCTGTTGCACGTGTCACACAAAATGAATGACAAGGACTAACAGGCGAGTCACAAGTTAGTTTACAAAGCGCTTTCCATTCGTGTTAACCTAAACCCTCACATCCTTGAGAGTTTGAGATTTTCTGATCCTATTTTCCATTTAGGGGGAGTGAGATACCCAGAGCAGAAGTGAAGCCAGGGCTGGAATCCTGGCTCTCTGGCTTCTAAGTCCTGGAAGTAATGGGGGAAACTGTGGTGAGCCCCCCGCCCTCAGCACTCAGCCCTGGAACCGGCTCCTCGTGAGACTGTGGTGTCTCCAGAGCAGGGAACAGCTGCAGGCCCAGCACCCAGCACGGGTGGGCACAGAGGAGGCCTGAGGAAGAATTGAGAAATCACACTGAAGCAAAAAGCAGGGCTTCCTGCCAAGAGGAAGGAGCAGTGCTCAGGAGGGCTGAGGTCCCATTAATGATTCATTCATTCAACAAATATTTACTGAGCACCTACTATACACCAGGCACTGTGCTAAATGCTGGGACAAACACTGAGAAAGACAGACAGGGTCCCTGTTTCCAAAGGGCTGACATTCTTCTGGGGGAGACAATCACCTAAACAGATAAGTACACATGAGAATTTAGGTAATGAGAGGGGCTATAAAAAATAAAACAAGATGGGGCGGCTCTCCAGATGGTGTGGTCAGAGAAGGCCTCTGAGAGGAGACTGAATGGTTGGAAGCCAGCCATGCAGTGACCTGGGCAGAGGGCAGCACATGCAAAGGCCCTGAGATAGGACTGAACTGGTGGGAATGCTGGGGGAGCTGGAAGACCCCTGGCAGTTCTAGAGCACGACATGGTAGGGGACGAGGTTGTGAGGCCATGAGGACTGCTCACAGGGGGCTCCACGGCCACAAGGAGGAGTTTGGAAGGTTTGGAGTACGATGAGGGGCAATTGGCTGTTCCCCTGGCCTCAAAACTCTGGGGCTCGTGGCGCATGTACTCATCAAGGCAAGTTGGGGGAGCTTCCTGAAAAAGCTTGGGAAGGGGTGATCTGCCACTCCCATCATGGTCTGGGAGCAACCTACACTCATTCAAGAAACGACCACCTACAGTGGCGAGAGCCCTGCACTCAGCCCTTCACGGCTTCACCACACTTCTCTCTTGGTTTAGGTGGCCAACGACTGGGAGATGGATCTGGGTTCTAACCCTGGCTTTGATAACCCTGGTCCAGTCCCTTCTCTCTGGGCCCCTCAGTGTCCCATCTGTAACGTGAGGGCTGTGCCAGATGTAGCGTTCCCAGAGAGCTTTGATTTTATGACTCAAGTACTTGTTGCTGAAATCAGGGGTGGGAAGATGGGGGTGTGGCAGGATTTCCACACTGGCTAGTGAATCACCTAGGCTGCTAATAAAATATTACTCTTGGCTCTCCTTTCCCAGCCCAGAAGGGCCCTCAGTAGCGCAGATAGCCCCAAAGTGGCGTTTGTGCATTTGGGCAAGTGGCGTATGCAAGGAAAGAAAGCTATAAAGAATTGGGAGAGGGAGGAACATGAGAATGATGTACTCATCCTATGATTTAGGACTGGCTTAGGTGACTGTCAATCCTTACTTCCAGAGTTAGCCTCCAACAATCCAGCCTCTTAGTTTCACCTCCTACCAAGTTCCTGCTTGCACACTCCCAGTGATGGAGAGCTCCATCCCCACCCACACCAAACCTGTTGCAATCCTCAATAGCTATCAGAAAGGATTCCTCCATTACATCAAATCTGCCCCCCATGATGCCACCCCTGTTCCTGGCCTTGCTTTTCAGAGCCTCACAGAGCAAATCAGCTCAGGATTTTACTGGGGCTGCCACCATTTCGTGCTGGGTCCTGTGGTGAACCCTGGGGATAGAGGCAGGCATCAGAGGGCTTTGACCTGAAGAGCCTCACATCCAGGGGCAAAGGCAGGGATGCGAATATGACTAACTGTGCATTCTCCACCCCTGGCACAGGTAAATCCTTCAGATATTAGAAGATACCAACAGAGATGCCTGTCTCCCTGATACTTCCAGCACACACCCACCTACCCATGCACCCACAGCTGGCCTTTGCTCTTGGTCAAGAAACCAGACACCAAGGTATCTATTTCAATCTCACCCATCACAGGTCTTCCCTTCACAGAAGCCATGGCTCTCCTTGAATACCACCACCAACAGGATGTTCACCACCTCCCAACAATGGGACCTCACTGGCAGAGGCAAACCAGGCCACTGGGGAGTGTCTTCAAAGACCAAGGATGTAAAAAAGCAGGTCTAATGGAGATGCCAGATAACACAAGATTTCCTTCAGCTCTCTGCCTTCCCCACCCAAGTCTTTCACCAAAGCGGAGCCCAGACACTGAGCAGTGCTCAGACCAAGAGGGGCAGATAATCACACCAATAGTCACACGGGGAACAACGCCAATGCCCCAGACACGGTTAACCTGTGATACAGCTCCAGGGTGCTTACCTAGCAGCCACTAGAATATTATAAGTGATTTGGAGTACCAGGAGGAAATACTCATGATTTAACATTAAGAGAGAGAAAACAGGATTCAGAACTATATCTACATCACGCTTTGAACTTTATCTAAATAATGTGTACAAATAAAACTATAAAGAAATATACTAAAATGCTCTTAGGAAGCTATTTTTGGATAGTCAATTAACCAGCAGTTTTAAATTTTCTTCCTGTTTTTCAAAATTCCAATAATTCATATGTTTTATTTTTATAATGAAGATGGGTCGAGTAGGCTACTGTTAGTTACTGAAGAAAAATCCTAAGTAGGAGAGGTTCAGCAAGCAGAATAAAGACTTAGGTGGAGGGAGGGAGGATTCAAGCAAGACCAGGACAGCTGTGAGAATGTCCCAGGCTCTCCTGGATTTGTATTTAATCCCCTGGCCAAGGCACCTGTTAAGGAAACCTTGGGTGGGTCATGCCTCCTCCCATCTCAGTTTCTCCAAGTACAGGTGAGAGGTGGGGGACATGGAAGGGATGCTCTTCCTTGAGGGGGCAAAGCTCTGGAGTTTGATCTCCACTCTGCCCCTGATTCACGGAGGGCCTCAGTTGCACACCGGTGGAACAGGGGCCCGGGCCACACTGGAGGGCACCCAGGGTCCTCTGCCCCACCTTCTAAGTGTGCCAGGCTCACAGTTGCTGCTGAGTGGGCTCCCAAGCCTGGGCTGAAGAATGGGTATGAGGAAAGGAGACAGTGCGGGCACACCTGTCCCAGCCAGGCATGTTCCTTGTCTGGTGGCTGCTTCAGGGGATTGCAAAACCCTTGCCACTCTGCCCCATCCAGTGCCTCACAGCTTGATCCACCAGGTGAGGAGAGAGGGTGGGAACTGCCAGGGGCCAGGAGCAATGCTGGGGCTTGGAGAGGAGTTCTCAGCTATCACTCCATCTCACAGGCTGGAGAAAGAGAAGTGATGTAACAGAGGTCCCCAAAATCGATGAGTGCCAGAGTGGAGAATGCACCCACATGACTACCATGCCAGGTTGCCTGGATCAGACCCGGTAACCATTATTCTAACCTCATCTCAGACCCAGGTGAGTTGGGGGGAAGAATGGGAGTGATGGTGGGAGAGAGGGCGGCAAACTATCCCAAAAAGAAAAGAAAGGGGTTGGGACCTCGGCCCCCATAAGCGACCTGTCCTCCAGCAACGTGCCCCCACCTTACCAACACACTCCTGCCTGCCTTAGAGCCTTTCATCACATCCTTTCCTGAAAACCTTCTTGCAGCTGCACTGCCCCAGGAGAAAGCCCGCAAGGCCCTGCAGACCCTGGGCTGTAACAGATCATGTCCCAGACCCTTAGCCCAGCTCCGAGAGCTCTCAGGGGACAGCATGGCTCCTCAGTCAAAGCTCTCCCTCCAGTGAGCTGGGCCCGATGCTCACCTCGCAGGACCCCGGAGTAGGCGGCTATGAGGGTCTTCATGGCGAAGCCGGTGCAGTCGGGGCTCTGCGTGAAGCCGCCTGACCCCGCGCCCCTGGCCCGTGCCCCGGCCGCCTGGGCCAGGGCTCCGCTCCGAGCAC